>NC_142841.1:5454545-5757575 GCF_061612785.1 Hesperophylax consimilis | reverse complement strand
TTATTTCTGATAACTTAAGATTAAAGAGTTTCTTTTAAATACATTTATACTCTCCGTTTTAAGGTTGTCTGGAAGGAGATTGTATATATGAACACCCTCGTGGCCAATGCCTCTTTTGCCACTTTCAGTCCTTACAGTATTTGTGTACAATTTTTTTATGTTGCCTATTATAATGTTCGTGTACTTGTGACGTTTGTTTATATGTTGTGTTTGTGTGTATAAGTCCATTTTGGATTTTGTAGTTTCGTACAATTTTCTTATTTTCAAGAGTTTCATTTCCTGATATAGTTTTTTTTGTGGGAGTGTCCGGGTTATAATTGAAGAATTTTTTAATAACTTTGTTCTGTGTTGTTTGTAAATCATTTAGGTATATAATGTATGTGTTTCCCCATATTTCTATTAAATAACTTAAATGGGACTGGATTAAACTAAAGTATAAGCCCCTCTTTACCTCTGTTGGTAGGAGATGGGCAATTCTACCAAATACACCAATTAGTGGGATGATTTTTGCTTTTAATTTTTCTACGTGTTGTTTAAATGTCAGATATTTATCAATATGTAAGCCAAGGTATTTTTTGCTGTCTAGAATAAGCAGGTCCCTCTCTTCTATTTGTAAAGGTTTATGCGACTTATTGTTTATTTGTTGTTATTATGCTTAATCTACATTTAATAAATACCAACACTTTACATGTGTGTAGGCATAGAATTTGTTTACTTTTAATCGACTATGAAAATAGACAAAATGTTGTTTAGGAACTATGTGAACAAACAAAACCATTTTTCCAGGATGTATAGACCGTCCTATCCTGAGGACTTGTTTGAATCCCTGCAGCGGCAAGCAGTAATTGATGGAAGTTTGACGAATTACAATGGCTACAATGTGACCGCAGTCATGTCCTCCTGGACCACACAGGGCGGATATCCTGTACTCCATGTGGATATTAACTACGAAACGGGAATAATGCGCCTTGAACAGGTAAGATATTCCAAAATAACACTTTATTTTATGCTGATCGAGTTTAAGGAATGCTAGCGTCAACGCCAATTGATCTGTGGTCAACGCCGTCATCCAGTTTCCCGCCATAGTCCGCACACCGCAAAGTGTGCATTTTTTTGGTTATGTTATGTTGATTATAAGGTCATTTTAGATAGATTCGTGTCGAATTAATACATAGTTTCTTATTTTGAACACAATCAAATAATTCAGGATGGATCATACAAGCATTCAAATTCATTCGAGCTCTTAAAACTTGCGGCCTTCGCATCGCCGCCCTTTCATCTGCTTCTGTAAATCAAAAACCTCGGTATCCATAATAATTCGCAACAAAATTCGAATCACTTCTCCGCTGTCAAACTCGGAATGTTTTGACGCCATCTTTGATTCGAGGAATAGCGCTTAACGTGAGGTTCGAGCACTGATTAGTCAAATCGAACTTTAACCCGAGCGTTAGCGTTTTTCAGATATAGTGAAAACGAAAAAATGACTAATTCGCGGATTAGTGCTTAGTCAGTACATAATCAGAGATAGTGAAATGCCCCCTAAGACGGTAATCTACACATGCTTCAGTACGGAGATTACTTGTCTTCTCAAAGTCGGTGTTGGAGGCCGTTGATCACATATGGGGCTTCGAGTAGAGAGAGACTTTGATGCCGGATGCACTATATCTGACTTCAAATACGCTTAAAATAATTATTAAACTTTCTTTCATCGGCAAACTCCTCCATATCAATTCCTGCCTGCAAATCTCGTATTTGATGACTGTAAGATAACAAAATAAGCTTGATGCACGTTCGTGCGGGAAATCGAAACTGATATGAATAAAAAATTAGTTGCTCTATTAGAAAAAAAAAAATATTGCGATTTTTATACACATTTCGAAAATAAGTTAGAAATATAATATTATTTGACCAAATAAAAACACACAAGTTATAAAATTTTTTAAAAAAATCGTTTATATTGATGTATTAGTAAACAATACTTGATACCTTCCAAAGTAAACCCTATTTTATCAAACTCAATAAACAACCCTAAACGTCGCACCGCAAGAAGCATTTAACAGCATCTGAACATTTCATAAACCGATTACCAAACTTTCGGACTCAGGTATTAGTCAACCCGTGCATTAACCACCTCAATTAAGAATGCATTTGTCATACACTCTATCTGGTAATACCTCCATGACGTAATAGTTCTAAAATTCCAAACGATTTATATACCTCCTAGCTTTTATGGGGCGAATCACCGTGCGGCGCGGCATCAGAGAGCAAGAGTCTAAGCGCCCTCGAATGTGCTCTCGGATGGCGGGTGTTTAGTGATGGTAGGATTTTTTTCGTCTCGAGCTAGGGAGGCAAGCGGCCTGCTCGCTTCTTGGGACCAGGCGACGGAGGGCAGGAGGCGATACGATGTACATAATGTGATTATTCAATCAAATACATAAATGTTGTAGAGGAATACCTAAAATATAGATATTTAAATTGTGACAGAATATGTCAACTCAGTGGAAAGTTAGTACCTACCGGAAAGAAGCATGACAACATGACTGTTGATTATATCAGGAACCGTTCAATTATCACAAAATCAATATTAAAATTTGGGCTGATCGATACCGTATGTGGATGAATGTTATAATTCTTTAATATCATCCCCAAAGCGTGAAACAAATCTAGAAAATAACCCAATGATTACAAAAATGTTCTTGAATCTGACTGGATGGTGGCTGTTTTAATTTACAGACACTTATATTGACTTTATTGGACCACGTCACCACTGAATTGGGCCTTGTAGAAAAAATAACCGATTCCCACCTGACCAAGCTTTTCCGTGGAACCGTACTTAGCTTCGCCTGCAACCTGGGACAAAAGGCTTGCATCGAAGATGCATCGGAACAGTTCGAACAATTAATGGCTACCTCTAACACATCGTAAGCATAATTGCAAAACATCATAAAATAACAATTCCACCGGTACCTATTCATTTTTGTAGTACGTAGATAGTGATGTCCTTGTAAAAGTAACTGCGGAAAGTGGAAAAGTAAAGCGGAAGTCGGCGCCCTCACACATAATAATATCTACAAATGTTACAAAGAGGTTTATAAGCTTTAGATTTTTTACGGTAAGTATTTGAAAAGATTTAAAGTGTGTTTTTTATTACATTTATCTCAATTTTACTGGATTATTTTTTCTGAACGCGAGTAATATGTATCTAAGTTATACATATTTGTGATTACTGTATTTATGTTAACTACGGCTGCGATCCTAATTCCGATATTGATTTTTTACAGAATTAACCCAAATCTTCGCGAGCACGTTTACTGCAGTGCTCTGCGCAGTGGAAACGCAACACACTATGACAAGTTGTGGGACAAATATATCAATGGAAATTTTGTCAACGAACAGCTTGTAATTCTAGGAGCGTTGGGATGCACTACGAACGAGGCATCGCTTAATAAGTAAGAAAATCTTATATTTGCACAAGTTATGTTAGCTAAATTCTATGAAAATGAAATCTTGAAAGAAAACAATACAGACCGCGTAATGATAAATGTGGAGGTACGGAAACAATCCATAAGCAACGAGCCCACCAGGGCGTTCATAAGATGAATAATTACATAAAACAATGCTTCTTTGTTTTGTGTATATTTTGTTATAGGAAAGGGGTGCCTGACTATGGATTAGTGAAAAGTGGGGGATTGAGCTGAAAGGGATGGTGAAAAGGTCTAAAGATGGAACTGTAAGATATATTTTTTTAAAATGATAATGAACTCCCTTTCAGCTCTTCCCCCCACTCTTCACTAATCCCTAGTCAAGCCTCAACCCCCCCCCCACTTCAACGCTTAGTAATATTTTATTTTCACCCATTATTTTGTAATGTTAACTTATTTGTATATTTTGCCCTGAGGAAGGAAACTTGTTAATAAATAATTCAATTATTCATCAAGTAAAGGGGTTAATCAAAATAAATAAAAAAATATTAATGAGGGGCCGATGAAGCAGAATTTGTAAGATTAAGAAGGGGACGCTTAGTTGCTTTGGGCATGTAGAGCGGATGAATGAAGAAAGGAGTGTAAGGAGAATATATGTGATGCGAATGTTAATGGTAAAAGAAGTCGGGGATGCCCGAGAAAGAGATGGTTGGATAGAGTGAAATAAATTCTTGAGTCGGGCCATGTCGGGCCACAAGAGTCAAAATAACAGTGGGGATATTGAATGTTAATGAAGCAAGAAGTGTGTTTCAAGACCGAGTTGTTTTGCGATCCATCCTTTCTGCCTACTCCTGCAGAGAAACGGCGTGATGGTAAGATAGTTAACAAACTTATATGATCAAAACTAAAAAAAAACTTTGATGTCGCCGTGATTTGATGTGCATTTGAAATGCTTCACCAGTCAATCCACAGTATACAAGGTGTAACAGCACGTACCCAAAGAATCTTAATCTATGATTCCTGAGCCTATTGTCAATCTTATTATCAATGTTGTCTCTCCACTGGCTACACTGGCACAAGAACACAAACAAACTGCCTTGGATGAGAACACTTACACGTTTTTGGTATGTATAAATGAATATTGTGTCGTGTAGGAACAGTCAGGGCTTTTGGAATCTTTGAATAGTAGCTTCGTTTTAAAAAAACAAACGTAGTCTTGACGTGAGAAACGATGGAGGGACCCATCTGGGGTTCTAGCACAGGGAAATCAATAACTTAAGATCTATAGGCTTAACTACCGATTTTCCGAACATGGTCGCAATTTTGATAGCCAGACTGATATTGATAATGCAATAAACAAGAAATCGATATACGCTGGTAATACTGGCGCATCTGTCTATGAATTTACATTCCTAAACGAAATAAGACTACGTAAAAGTTAAAAATACTAATAAATTGACAGTTTCGTATTGAAATAATAACTTTAATGTGCATAGGCAGTCCGTATGTATTTTTTAACACCAAAAAAGCGAGTTATTTATTTCGTGAGGTCTTTAGTTATAACTAGCAACTTTTGCTTCACTGATATGGAATGGAATTGATTGATTGAGACTTAGATTAATTCAATAATTGTGTGGACCGTGTATACAATTTTTTTCAATTCTAAGAGCTCACTTAGTTAATTCCTTAATAAGCCAGTTATTTTGCATATTGAACGACAATATCTAAAAAGGTATACATGAGAGCTTATCTGCCACTTTGGAGGCCGGCATTTGTCTCCTGACGGATTTCGTGAATGTCGTATTAACATAGGCTTTTATCAATCTACCATGGTTCTTAAGACGGTTCGGGACAGTGGTGGTTGCTCTTGACTGTTCCTCTTGACGATTCTTTTGCCTTACTTTGGACTAATACCTACCTCGAATCTTAAAGTTTTTACGATTCCTTGCGGTTTTCACCTATCCAAATCTGGCAGATCGCCTCATAGATATAAAACCTCTGTTTCTTTTACAAAGTTTTGGTTTTGTGCCATTTGAGTTTGTGATGGCAATGACGTCAGCATACACACAATACAATGGCGGCATAGCCTATTATGAAAGGTTCCATAGTTAATTCGTACGACATTTTTTTTGTTGTTGAGGATATAGGATTTATGATTCAACTAACAAAGAGTCTGCCAGTACAAGTTACACAATTGTCATTATTTAGTTATATAAATAACGTAATTTGATAATTACAGATTCTTGGCCCAAACCATTGCTAAGGAAAAGCCAATCAGAGACCAGGATCTGATGACCGCCTACAACTCCGCTCTCAACGGCAACGATCAAAATGTTGAAATTGTCTTCCAGTTCTTCAAAACAGACCTCGCGAGGATCGACGAAGTGTATGTATTAACCAAATTCTTTTATCTATGGTATTAACCGTGATTTCTCACTTCTTCAGATGTCATTGATCCGATCTCTTTTGAATTGAATCGAAATCCATCCAATACGATTGTGCCTAATTGCTTTGTTAAATTTAAAATATTACTTTGATAGTGCTACAAATGGGTGTTACTGCTTTTTTACATGTTTGTTGTGCGACCGGTCGATATTTGTCAAATCAACAAGATTGTTAACAAAGTCCGCGATATCCTCTATACTCTTTCATACTCATATTCCTGCGGGTTGGGTGGTTTAAAAATCTGTCAAATACTAATAAAGCTGGTGCGTGTGACTTCGCGCTTAATATTGTTGCTTATAATAGGCACGTGAATATTTTTCTGTGTACTTAAAATTCAGTCCAGCAAAACGCTTTTTTGGAAATGCTTTTTTAATATATTTCCAGCTACCAGAACTATATTTTACCGAAAATTGTAAAAGTTGCCTGCGAAATCATTAAAAATTGATGTTATCGTAATATTTGTAACGATTAAAAAACCATCGATATGCCAATGCATCTAGTTAAAATGTGATAAGTAACCAACACTCACATGTTTCCAGTAATTTTTTAATAAAAACTTTGTTCATGTATGGCAAAGACATTCATAGAATATGTGTAGTGGAACGAAATAGATATGGAATAAGGCGGCGTTTTCATATTTAAAAGATCATCAAGCGTATCTCTTCGTATGACAAGATAAGCTTACTCGCTTACTCTAAGCCGAATACGAATACTGTATGAGGTGACCTTCTGTAGGTTGTCCTGCTTGTACGTATAACGTTTTTTACGTTACAACAATCACTCGAAATAATTGTATTATTTATACCTTTCCTTGATTTATTGGCTTTTTCCAGTATTTGTCGTGTAAAAGAAGCATTTTGGAAAGCATTTATATAGTTTGGTTTTAACACACAACCTCACGCGATGAGTGACAGTTTAGTACTAAAACCACTAAATCGAAAGTAAGACAATTACCGTGTCTTTTGCTTGCCATCTTTGAAATCTCTACAGCATGTGTATAGCTTCTAATGTAATTGTTAAAAAAAATAAAAATCTCGAGGGCGTACTTTTTTAAAGAAAATTATTATGCAATACCTTTTGATTCCTAATGATTGTCGGTTTGTTTGGATATTTTGGCCTCAAAATAATAAAAGGCATGAAACAGGTCCCGATTGTGTTCCTCTGACACGTAAAGTTAAAGTACAATTATTTTTTGTTTGTTTTCAGATACGGGTCAAATACACAGACCGCTCAACAACATGATTGGTCGTATGAAAGGAACACAGCTGCATAGGGTACGTTATTTTAAAAGAAAATTATGTTCACCTTTAAAAGATCTGAACAGTTTGGCTTATCTCTCTCTCTCTCTTTATTTATATATTGTTTATTCTTTTCCCTATTTATCTGAATACCGCACAAGAGTCCCAGCTACTCCCAACCAAGTCACTGAGACTATGGCATTCCCAATAAGGAATAAATATAGCTTAAAAGATATGTTCATTTTGATCAACAATTGCTGATTCGGAATATATAAGTTTTATTATGTATTATTTATTATACGTGGAATTTACAAATCGTCATTGAAAAATAAAATTCCATCCCATTAAAATACATCGTTTTGTTGGTGCGACTTAACCTGCAGTTTTATCAGTACAGTTTACGTGAGTAGTATATCTATGGCCTACATTGACTACAACATCCACGTCAGGGTTGCCAATTGGTGGAGAATTTCAAGAGTTGGGTTTTTTGGGGGATAACCTTTTTGTGGGGAAAATGCGGGAATTTTGGGCATATCTTGATTATCCAACCTTATTGAAAAATTATATTTACAATAATTGTGAGAAAGCACTATATATCATTTTCGTTCGTGTCGAATTTTCAACAGATGTCTATTTTTAAAGCCTGAACGAAAGAGAAAATCCAAAAGTGACTAGATAATAAAAAACAATGTTAATTTCAATAAAATTTTATTTCATATTGCTAAATGCGGTAATCGAATAAAAAACGTCTAGACTCCCATATAAAATACAATGCCGGTTGAAAAAAAACGTAGAACTTTTGAGACTGGTCATCAGTGACGTCACGGGTCACGTCCATAGATTGGATGCGTTTTTTAGAGAACCGAAAAATTAAAACCTTCAAAAATAATTTAAACCAATAAAACTAACAATAACAATTAAAAAAAATATACAGATATTTTATTTATTTATTGCATCTCACTACATATAAATCACGTTTTTTCTCATAAAAATTAACCTCACTAGGACTAAGCCAGTATCTAGGTTATCGAGGTATTTATGTTGGAATGTAATTATTGATACAAAAAATGTAAAATTTGGGGTTACTCATTGGAGTTGTGAGGCTGAAGGTGTCGAGAACTGGAAGGAGATCATCATCATCATCACTTTTGGCTCTACAACCCCTAGTGGGTCTTGGCCTCCTCAAGAGTCTTCCTCCACTCATCTCGGTCCCGCGTCAGCTCTCTCCAGTTTCGAAGCTCCAAGGCAGACAAATCTTTGAGGACGTTGTCGCTCCATCTTAACCTTAACTTTCCCAGGCTCCTTCTCCCTATCGGTCTTGAGCTCAGCAGGGACTTTGGTTCTTGATGCTCGGCCATTCTCTCCACATGACCTAGCCACCGAAGTCTTTCCAGTTTTATGAACTTTACTGGAAGGAGATATGAATAGGAATAATACTACTAGGAATATTACTAATAAAATGAAGATGTTCTCAATAAAAAATGTTGTTCTCCGTGTAGGTTTGCCATTCTCTTGGTAGTGCCTTTGCCAGCTGTAGTGTGCTTGATTAGATCGGTGCTACTGGTGCGTCACTTGATGCTTGTCCTTGACCATATTGTTTAAGTCATAAGACGTAATGAAACGTCTCGTAAATGAAACAGTATTTTACCTCTCAAACATCCAAAATATTTTAATAATGTATATATGTTCATTTTTCATGGGCTTTTCAGGTGGTTGCATTCCTGAAGTCAAATCTGTCACCGTCCGGAGTCAGCTCTGGATTATCAGCAGTCGCAGACGTGGCACTCAACTACGAGTGGGCCCTGCTACACAGGGAGACTATCGACTCCTGGATCGAGAGCAAATACAACGGCACCTCTGACGTCGTGTCTTCCTTCGCCTTGCATGCTGGTGTCAATGTTGGCGCTTCTCATCCATAACTAAATACAATAAAATCTTTTTAAATTGCAGTGTCTCTTTCTATACTTATTTCTTCGATCAAATTCCATAGTATCGAATTATGTAACTACCAACGTGCAGCTTGCATAAAGTCACGCACGTCCTATATAACATGCATTTCGCAGCGTTCAAGAGGTAACATACAGACAATGTAAAACCCCAGACGACTCGATTTGGTTGGTACAACCATTGTGTGTCAACCGTTGAGCGTACAGACAACAAGATGGTTGGTTTAATTTTATCAGTTGCTACCATGGAAGAAAGAAGGGAGAGGAGTTGGTCGTATGAACATTTCCTACAAGAATTTTGTCGTCAGCCTTTGGGGCGGATTCAAAATTGACACACCCATTCATCTAGCGGTACACTCGTTTTCTACTATTTTTTTCAAATGTATATATTTCTATTTATTCACGCCTTGAAGGCTTTTACATGTTGATGCAGATTCATAATTATAGGCAAGTTGTACAAAGGAACTCGTGATAAGTGTATACTGTACATTTGATAGTCAAAATGGCACGAAACATGAAATGAGTGAGTAAAATATAAGTACGTAGGTACATTGCCATAGAAATTTGTACCCATGGAGTTCAAAAAGAAGTATAATAACATGAGAGCAATATAATAATGTAGGTACCTACTATGTATGTGGTTACAGCGAATTGTGTGGTAAGTTTGTTATTAAAATAAAAATTAACATTAACAGTCGTAAATCATGTTTGTAACACAACAAACCTTTAATGCTGTATATAGACAGCAAGACAAAAAACGTACGTGTCGATCCACGAATTACTGGAAAGGAACGAAGCAACGGCAAATGGAAAATGGAAACGTTGCATACGTCGTGGTTCAGCTCGGCAGTTCGGCTAGCGTGTTTATACGCACCATAATACGTACGACTGCGTGTTTTGCAAAACATTGCTAAATTAGAACGATACAAGGTGCACATAATTTTGTTTTAAATACATTTTTTAAATATTTTAACATTCGAATGAACTGATTTTTTTGTTTGGAAACAGTGTCGTAATGGTAAACATCGATTGGATAATATTTATTAGAAAGTCTGGGCAGCCTTTGAAAATAATCGGCGAATTTGCGAAATAATTATTCGCAAACATAGAAACATTATACAGAGCCGTCTATCGCGGATCGGTACACGTAAGGTAATAATTACCGTTAAATCCAGGGTGGACTTACTTAAAATCGATATTAAATTCATCTTTCTCGTTCGTCCGATATAAGAGATACGGTTGATATCGACAAAAAATGGTGCTATTGATTGAAATTTGTGAAACAGTGGATATATTATCATTTACTCTTTAAACAACTTCAAGAATTCTTTTGTGTAATGATCTTCCTAAATGTGAGAGTGTCGGAATTTTTCGGTATGTATTTATTCACGTTCTTCATAAAACTGTATTAATTTGAGTCACATGTAAGTATAATAAGTCATGGGGGCAGTTTTACTATTTGTGACGTGCGTCAAAAGATAAGGTAATTATTGAACTGTCGTGTAAGTGACGTTAAAAATGTCGATGGACAATGCCGAATCGTAAATAAGTTGAGTCGTTCTGTTGATTGGCGCGTTCTGATAAGTCCTCGGTTTTGGAGTAAACAGTGCACGGGATCATACTCGATTATACTTGTAAGTTAACCTCTTTCAATATAAGTGGATTAAGTATAGTTCCAGATATTAGTTAAAAAAATTTGCTTAAAAATATTATTCGGCGTGCTTCTGAGTTGTATTAAATAGAGCATTCATGTTAAGAAGAAGGAAGGATAATAAGGACGGGTTGTTTCGGAGGATTTGAACAATTCATCAAATTTCAAAGTTCATTTTCAAGTTTTGTGAAATATTTTTTCAAGTTCTGTTTTCATTTAAATTTTGTCAAGCAACTAGCCTATAACGATATAATAACAGAACTTGAATAGGACTTTCACAGAACCCGGAAATGAAGGTTGAAATTTGATGAATTGTTCAAATTCTCCGAAACAACCCGTCCTAAGTGTATTCTCTCATATACAGGTAACGCATAAACCTCTTTTGTACTTCTATTTCTCGGATATGGTTTTGTTTAGAAGAGGCCCAAAAAATGGAGCCAATCCCAGGGGACTACAAACAAGAGCTTCACATGTTCTCTGTATGCTTTAGTGATCAGTTTAATTATTATTATTAAATTAACCTGCTCACAAACTTTTCTGGCAGTTTAGCCGTTTTTATAATGACGAATAAATATATAAAATTAAATTTTTTTAAACTTTTCACAAACAAAAGTTCACGTCGAATATATAAGAACAGTTAGTCGGCGATCTAGTACACGACAAGTAGTAGATAAGTTACCGACATTATAGATAAAATGTTTATATTTATATTTAGTGATCGACCGTGATCGTATCGATCCACCAACGAAAACATTGCCTCAACGGATTTACCTTTTTTTGTCTCCAGATCTGAATAATAGGTATTTCTCAGCTTTTTATCTTTATTATTCTCTTTCACGTCTTATTCCCCTCTCCTTTACCTTCAGTCTAATAACATATCTAATTGGGTATGCCATAGTGGACAATGGCCCGAATAGTCGGGAGCAATTGGTCAATCTCTTTTGCGGTTTAAAATAAACATGTAAAAAAAGTTTTTTGGGTTGTACATTTATTTTTACAAATAGATGTATTTAATTTTTTTTTGTTTGACTGAGGATTGAACCTACCTCCCCAACGACTGGCGTCATCAACGCTAACACTTAAGCCAAATTCTAATTGGATAGTACAGACACTTATTTCATATTTTAACTGCCGTAAATTTTTATTGATTGAAAATAATGTCATCATGAAAAAATGCATTGTCATCGACAACGAGTCTATCTTCCGAGTTTCAGCTCGATCGGATGTCGGGAAGTGGATGAGTTTCCACTTCATTCATTTATTCATTCAATTAATAAGACAAATTCTAAATTCAAAGAAGAGTGTATATTTACAATATTCAAGACCAAAATTTTGTAAGATTTATAATATCCACGAGTATATTGTTATTGTTAATGTTTACAGCAGGTGAGTCGTCTTTATTTTTGTACTTGCACTCTAGGTGACTGTACTAATTTATGGTTGTTGGAGATAACTTCTCACCTTTATGAACAACGTTTGTTATCTTTTCCAGCCTTATACGATAAAGATATATAAACTGTACAGCCAGCGATACAACCGCTACTTCTAGATGTGAGACTACAAACATAAAAGATAATATTATGTAGCCGGATTCATTGTTAAGCAAAAAAAAAATCGTTCATTTAACTTTCAACAAATAATGTATTTAATGTTGTTATGGATTATGGTGAAACTTAAGGTCCGCTCTCACCAATCAAAACTAAGCTGGTTCTAAGATTTATGCAAAGCGGAAAAGTTAGCGAAGAATTAATATTTATAGTTAGATTATGGAGAAACCTAAGGTCCACTCTCACCAATCTACGAAAAATTACAAACTCTGATCACCGGGATTCATGTAGACCAATTTTTAAAAATCTCAAACTTCTAACAGTGACGGACATATATATAATGGAGTTATGCATGTTAGTTCGATCATCTCCAGAAAAGTTCCCACAAAAGAACTCAACACATAAACACGCTACAAGGTTCACAGAAAACTTATTAATCTCAAAAGCAAACAAAACTATATTTCAAAAGGACCGCACTACATGACCATTAAAGTATATAACAACCTTCCACGTAGCATCGAACAAAAAACCGACATACTTAAATTTAAATCATCACTAGAAACATTTATTTTAAACAAATGTCACTACACCTTAAATGATTACCCTGCATAAATTAAATACCTCTGTTTTTTATTTTTTATTTACATACATTTTTTAACATGTAATCGTTGGGTTATGTAATATAATGTGTATTTTTTAGGTTAGCTGGAAGAAATAGGATGTAACCTATAAGCTATACCCTTTGTACTCTATTTGTATTTTTGTGCAATAAATATTTTTTTGAATTTTGAATCAAAACTAAGCTAGTTCTAAGATTTATGCAAAGCGGAAAAGTTAGCGAAGAATTAATATTTATAGTTAGATTATGGAGAAACCTAAGGTCCGCTCTCACCAATCAAAATTAAGCAAGTTCTAAGATTTATGCGGAGCGGAAAAGTTAGCGAAGAATTAATATTTATAGTTGGACTATGAAGAAACCTAAATTCCACTCTCGCCAATCAAAACTAAGCTAGTTTTAAGATTTATGAAGAGCGGAAAAGTTAGCGAAGAATTTATTCCCACCATAATTTTTTGTTTGAGTTATTGCGATGTAAATTAATAACAATAAAGACTATTAGTCCAGTCAGTGGGGAGTTTTACCTTGCAAAAGGTTAGGTAGTAGCGATTTTGATATATGTTGTTAAGATTGGGACTCTAAGGAAAAAAAAAAGTTTTCGACCTTGGGAGGGTCGAGCTCGACCCGCCATCTTGGATTGAAGGTGCCAAAATTTGTTTTTTTCAAAATAATTGTGAAGTGGTCGTTTTACAACCAAATTGTTGGAAGCAAACTTAAAGACAACTAAATTACCTACATTTTTTGCCAAAAGTTTTTTTTGGTAAGTCTAATAGGTAACGAGTTACAGTGGCGGAAATGTGAATATTTTTCTAAAAAATGATGAAATCCCCAACTTTGTAATTTTTTCGGGTTATTCATTAAATAAATATAAAAATTTTGTTAACTCATTTCCACACCACCATGAGGTAGAGAACGTGGCGCATTTTTTATTGTGGTATGCCCAGTAGGTCTACTCCACAGATATACCAGCGATGGTAGATTTCGAAATTATGTTACATTACTATGAATTATGTTACTTAATGCCCGTGATACTGAGATTCTGGGCTTCCATTGACAAAATCTCTTCTTCTTCGTCCTCGACATCGATGTGAACCTCTGGCGAATTTCGGCATGTTTGACCATTACAGCACCCACATACAATAGAACACTTCAATCCAGCTTTCCTGCAGCTACATGCAACGCCGCATCATTTTTTACAATTGCATGAAATAAATTTTAATAAAGTCTCGGGTGCTGGTTTCCTTGTCATTCATACTGGAACAAGCCCGTTGGTGTCACGTTTCCAGCCCCAGTATTCTGAATTTTTTTGGATTCCATACCATTTTTGGACTTGATGGTACGTTCTAAATGCATGGTACCGTGCAGCGTCGTTCGTTGGTGGCAAAGAGGCAAGATTGAATTTGCTTTTTGTTGTCGACTTTGCGAAACGTTTGTAGCGGACTTCTTCCAAGGTTTCCTTATCCATGTCACCCCCGTACAAAGCAACAAGAAAGCGTGTTCCTCCAACTGCTATGTCTTCTGGTGTTGCATCATGTTGTTTGAAGATTCCTATCATGGCATTGAGTCTTGTGTCGTTTTGCAGAAGCGAACAAAATTTTGTTTTTCCTTGGTTGAAGAAGGACGATGTTGTATCGCAGCCGCTAAAGGCATGAAGAAACAGAATATTCTCAGCCGCCTCTTTGTATTTCACACTATTCGCGGAATACAGTCTTTCAAAAGTTTTGCCTCTCCCGGGTTTGCGAAGATATATACTACTTTTGGGTAGTGCTAATGCTGTCAGCAGAACTAGGAGATCAACGTCTTCGCCAATAATGAAAACAGCGTCATATGATGAACACAAGGAAATCGCAGTATTGACAATCAACTCATCAGCATCTTCTTCAGCCTGCTTAACTGTAAAATCATCGTGTATAAATTGCTTTGTAAGCATCGAAATCAGAGGGACTTTGTTATTTTTATTGGCTAAAAATCGTTCTTGTGAAACTTGAACTGGCATTGTCTAATCGAAAAGAACATCTGCAGACATGTGCTTCTTCGATCGGCAAAGTCTTTCTGCGGTTTTCGTATTTTTTTCACCATCATCAAGCGGATATCCATCGAAAACAATGACTGCATGTGATCCATAGGGCTTTCTTACATAGTGAACGTACTTCTCGCAAATTGACCCAAAATAATCATTCCGATTCCATACAACTTTATGTAAAAGATATCCTCCATCCACAACATTAATTTTGCTACTTTCAAGTTGCACGCCTTCTGAAAGTTGTTCGAAAACACCATAAAATGATGATTTCGTACCTTTGCGCATTCCTTCTTCAGTGAAAAGCGACAAAGGAAATGGGGCGAGTTCGAATTTAAGGAAATCCTTCAATTCTTCGTCGGATTTCTTCACAATACACATTCTCTGGAACAACATTAGCGGGTTGATGGAAATAGTTGTTTCGCCGACCTTGATGCTGCTGTTGACTGCTACTAATGGAATAACTTTGTCCTTACGTTTAAATTTTATAGATTCAAAATTTTCAGACTTGGTAACCATGTTCGACATCCTCTCGGTACCTATTTCTCTGGATAAATGACAATTAATCATTAAAATGATATTGTGTAATATGTTCGTACAAAATTTATCAAGAAAACTGGAGTTTTACAATTTTTTGTCAAAATTTTCTTCTTTCAACCACTGTAACTCGTTACCTATTAGACTTACCAAAAAAATTTGTCTTCAAAAAATGTAGGTAATTTAGTTGTCTTTAAGTTTGCGTTCAACAATTTGGTTGTAAAAATGACCACTTCACAATTATTTTGAAAAAACAAAATTTTGGCACCTTTAATCCAAGATGGCGGGTCGAGCTCGACCCCCCCAAGGTCGAAAACTTTTTTTTTTTCTTTAGAGTCCCAATCTTAACAACATATGTGAAAATCGCTACTACCTAACCTTTTGCAAGGTGGAGCCCTTTTTTATCCCCCACTGACTGGACTATATTGAACTTATTGTAAGGAGGTTTCTACACGGTTAAGTAATTAAAGTTAGCTGATATTGTTGTCTTAATCTTATGATTTTTCCTAAAAAAGTCAGTTTAATGCCATAAATAGTCAGAAGAGGTGTTTATGGTTTTACTTTAAGATGACACGATATCCTAAAATAAATATCAGATATCAGATATAAGCCCTAGAAAAATAAGCGATTGTCTAGAAAAATATGTTCTGGTGCTTACGCTAATTTTGTACTTGAGAAATATGTTTGTAAATTTTTGTAACCGTTAAATTTAAATTAATCAGTAACTTACATCCGTGGGCATCGGTCTGAAAAAATTATATTGTAGTTAGGGATTAAATAGTTGAATAATTAAAAAGTAAGTCTAGAGCAAGCCCTCGTTATTAGTTTTATGTCGCCTGTGACCACTGAGTAAAAAAATACAGATAGCTGTAATAAAAGTTGTAGGTACGCTTTTCACATCTGGCGTTCTCTAATTAATGTCGTTCTTAGCTTAGAATTTAATGCGGTTATTTTTATGACATCAAATGAGAGGTCATTGTATCGAGCTTAATTTACGAGTTTAAGGATAATCATTTTTATGCGTTATTTAGTTTATTTAATTAGTATGTGAAAACAACACATGAATATTTAATAATATCTACAAAGTAAATGACAAACAAGATGTGAAAAGGGTAGAATACAAACTATCTTCTATCATTCTTATGTGTCTTCTTTTATGCATTTTTAATAATAACTGAATTAAATTTTGCATTATTTTGGAATTATTAAGTATAACAAATTTTTTTACACCGCCTTCTTCCCGAAGTCTTCCTTAAAAATTATTTTCTCGAGATTAACTGCCTACGTTAATTAAATGAATCTCTTGAAAAAAGGATCCAACTAACAATTACAGTTAACAGTTATTAACAGTTCTTGTGTCTTGTCCATGAATGGCCTTGTTGCATATAATTTCACTGCACGTTCTTGTGGTTTGTTTATGAATGGCCTTGTTGTATATAATTTCTTGCACGTTCTTGTGGTTTGTTTTTGAATGGCCTTATTGTATATAATTTCATTGCATGTTCTTGAGTTTTGTCTACGAATGTCCTTGTTGTGTATAATTTTGTTTGAAAAGTATTTTGGTAATAGGCTTTTTTTTATTTCTCTGTTGGCAAATTTAATTCCTTTAGCATTATAGTTACTTTTGAAATTAAATTTTGACAAGTATTATTCTCATTGCTTTTTTTTGTAGGATTTGCAAACCATTTTCTTTTCCGTCGTTACGTAAGAAAAGATTTATTTAGCAGTAGTTAAAATGTGGAGCATTAATGAAATTGTATATAGTGATTGCAGTTTATCTTGAAATTTTTTACAAATTTTTCTCAAAAAAGAAATCTTCCTATTTTATTGTGTATACTCAGCACGCTTATCAAAGGTTGGCTTGGAATCTAATATAATTCCTAAGTCTTATATATTAGTAACATTTTCAATAATTTCACCATCAATTTCAATTTTACTTTCAATGCAAGTCATCTTATGTCCAATCATCGTACATTTTGTCCTGTTTGCATTCAATTTTAGTTTATTTATTTTAAGCCATCTTGATACATTATTCAGATAATTGTTTAAAATAATTATTCATTTTTCGTAGCCATCTCCAATTAGGTTTATTAGTGTACTATGGGCAAACAGTCGTATTTTGAATTATGAAAATATTTTGAAGGATTTTGAATTATCGCCAATTTAAATGGATTGTTGGCTGGATGATTCTGTGGTTCTCAAATCCGCAGAATCCAAGGTTGCGTGGTTACTCTCGGTGTGTAAAATCAGAATTCTAATATTTTAAATTTGGTTTTATTTTAATCACGTTACAATAATTTTATGAACAAAAGTAGATCGCGTACGTTAGAGGTGATTTAGGGCTGAGACCACTGGAGAGAGAATGAAATATTTTTCGTGCGAGGTATCGCGCGCGAGTTTTACAATGATACCAGTCTCACATAAATGTAGGGAAAATTAAACGTTGTTATTATTTTCGAGAGATGTACACTCCCTATAATTTACCCTACAATATTTTGACCATTTCTTTAATAAAGATTATCAACATTGCAGGTTTTGTATCGTGATATACCTACTCGTAAATGTGTTAGACGGTCTATATAATATGAATTCTAATCTGCCGGCTGGCGTAAGAGTTATTTTATTACACGTAGATCGCCGGATTCTTATCAGTTAGAATTAGGTACTGATAGTGATCTAATTAAATATGATAGGTAAGAGTATCTGTACCTGACTCGCGTGTGGGGAGACTTTATCACAAAGGTCTCGCATTAGATATTCGACTGACAAGTACTCATCACAATTAATTTGTCCGCCGTAGTCGCGAGTTGTTTTGCGTTTCGGTCATCATGATTCGAAGTAAGTGCTAATTAATGCATTTATTGTTTTTTTTTAAATTTGTGTTTCTGTTCTGATTAACTCTTAAATATGTGGATCAGCTAAAAAAGGCGTGACGTTGATAAAGTTTATACAAAAATATCTATAATTCATATTATTTTTAAATTCTGCTTTATTTTTAACTAGTTTCACCGCAAGATTTTACTAAAGAGTCACATATTTCGTGGCGTTATCAAAGTTGTACAAAAAATATTTGATTTAAAAATTTTACGATCTTCACAGTAAAATATGTTTTCTTTTCAACAATCAGATATTAAGTTTACAACACTTCTGCTGTTCAACTAATTTTACTACCCGGCTTTGCTAAATATAACGTAACGTATTTAGAATCTACGCGTTCATAGATGGCGATAATTTTATTATTTTATGAAAATAGACTTTTTGCAAGTTATGCTTTAAAATATTAAGACGAATTATTTGTGCGACAATACATAAGCAATATGAAAATAAATAAACAGTTTTCTCCACAGTAAAACTCAATTCTTTTAAGAAAGGTTTACAAATACGACATTTGATTGTATCGCCGATACAATGTATTTGCATGCCTTTCTTGAAATAATTGAGTTTTTTTACGGACAAAATTATTTATTCATATTCATGTTGCATACGTTCGGGCGCAAAGAAATAATTCAATATAGCTACATAAAATACAAAAGAGTAAATACATATTCACTTATGATTTAAGATTTTCGCGGCCAAAAGTATTTTTGTTATCTGTTTTTGGGGTGTTATGCCGTGTTGCGCTAACTCCTTCTTTAGCCAACGATTCGGATAACGTTACATCATAAGGGCAAATGTAGACAGATGGGGACATCTGCCCTGATGATCGACACTGTAACGTTGTCCGAAAAGTTGGCTAAAGAAGGAGTTAGTCCAACACGGCATAACACCCCAAAAACAAATAACAAAAAAATAAATGCACTTTTATCTTTTTCTTTTGTTTATTCATAATATAAGTTTTCGTACATTTTTTTTTACTTCCTTTTGGACTACCATAGTTAATAGTTAAATACACTATTTTGTTATATAAACCGTATTAGCGTAATGGGTAGATCTAGAGTTAAATATCCTTTTTTTTTTAAATACAAGGTATTGGTATAATAGGTCAATCTATTTTTTAATGTACTATTTTGCTATACACAACGTATTGGTATAATGGGTAGGTCTGTAGTTAAATATACTATTCAGTTATATACAACGTATTGGTATAATGGGAAGATCTATGGTTAAACATACTTTATTTTTATATAAAACGTATTGGCGTAATGGGTAGATCTAGAGTTAAATATACTCTTTTTTTAAATACAACGTATTGGGATAATGGGTCGATCTATAGTGTAATGTACTATTTTGTTATACACAACGTATTAATATAATGAGTAGGTCTATGGTTAAATATAATATTTTGTTATATACAAGGTATATACATCATATGGAGATCTGTAGTTAAATATACAATTTTGTTATGAAAAACGTATTGGTATAATAGGGCGATAAATAGTTAAATATACTCTTCTGTTATATACAAAGTATCAGTATAATGGGGAGATCTATAGTTAAATATACTATTTTGTTATATACGAACTATTGGTATAATGGAGAGATTTATAGTTAAACATACTCTTTTGTTGTATACAACGTATTGGTATTATGGGGAGATATATAGTTGAATATACTCTTTTGTAATATAAAACGATTTGGTATAATGGAAAGATCTATAATTGGTCTCTCGGTCAAGAAAACTGCACATGTGTATACTAACCCACTTATGAAAAGTTTTTATAAATAAATCAAAATAAATAAATAACTTAACTTGTTGAAAGAACTTGTTGTAAGAAAGAATTACAAAAAATAAGGGAAATATTATTTGCAAAGTGATATCGTTAATTCTGAATTTGAAATATGAGATAGACAAAAATGATATAAAATAATTAAGTTACAATGGTCGAATGGTTAACGGTTTCATGTTTCGTTTACATTTATTATATTGTTCTTCAATGAACAATGTTTCATTTGTGAAGAGTTTTTAGACGGCAGGAGGTAGAAGAGAGGACATAGAAAAGTTACAAGAAGGTTATAGTATGTTTGACTATTCGTATCACGTTACAAAACAAAGCTAAAGCGACGATTTATTCTGGGCGTTTGTTTCTTCTGCTCTGATAAAAGACGCAAATATTGTAATAAGACTTTATTTAATTTCTTTAATTGGAATAACATAATTAACCTGCATACAAATGGGACAGTAAGACAAAACTGCAAAACATTCAACACCTTAGCGAAAGTCTTCAAATGTACCTTGAAAACATGTATATTCAATTTGTTGTGAATACCTTGTTTATACCGAATTTATCTTAATGTTATATTTTGCGAAAATGATTGTTGATCGTATTGTTTTTAATTTAGTGGAATTTATAATTAAACATATTCATTTCGATTGTTGGTGCATGGGTTAGTAAGCAACGCGTAATATAGCTACGTAATTCGTAATAACATTTTCTAAATGTTATCTTCTTATTGGAACTACTTACTATGTTAGACAAGCGATAAAATAGGTACCAACATTATTTTATCTAATAATATTTTTTATTCGAAAATAGTATTTCTTTTGTTCAAATGCTCGACAAATGATTTAAAAGAGTGAAGATACGTTACTGAGACAACGCGCGTAGTTTCACTAAACTAGGTCCAATGGACACAACTTAGCCACCCGCTCATACACATTCTTTGAATTTCTATTTTTCATAAGCATTGCCACCTGTTTTGTTCGATCAGTATAAATATAACGTGTAATTGATAAATAAATTGTGAAATTACAAAAATATATCAAATAAAACTTACTTGTGCACGCCGGGATTTGAAGTCGCGACCTCCGGATTGCTAGTGGAAAGCTTTATTATTATTATTATTTATTATTACTTTATTATTACTCGATTCATCACAATATGTTTAATTACTGAAATAGGCCAAGGGGATTTGATAGTCATGGTCAAATGTGATGAAGTTTTGTCAACATCCCACACTAATAATTAACTGTTTTATTTAAAATATAATAAAAAAGATGATACTGATAAATCCAAACCAAACATGAAACAAAACAAGACACAGAAAAAAAGATAACTGTCTTAACTAGGAATCGAACCCAGACGAGACAACGCCTCTAACCACTCAGCCATTGAGACCTAATTATTATATGTCATTTTTTTACTTATTTATTTGTCCATCGTGGTTTCGAACCCATATTTTTCACCTTCACATGACTTCGTATTTTTTCCAGCGATTATTAATTCACTTTACACATAAAACCTTAATCCTGCCGTAGCTAATGAAATGATTAAGTTTATGATTGACAGCTTCTCTATCACGCGATATATCAATTGAAGATAGTATGTCTATTTACGCATTTTAAGATAATATTATCGCAAAAAAATATGCTTTCATTTGTATTTTTTGGCGAGTCATCTAATTTAGGTGTTTTTGCTGAGATAAAAATTATCTAAAATCGACGCTACCTAATCATATTATTGATACGTATTACGACATCCGTGGTAGAGCTTTTATGATTCTCAGCTATGAATCTAGAGGTGGCGTGTGTTAATCCCGACCAGCGAATTCAATTTTATAATGTATTTTTTGGATTGTCAGAAGATGCCCGTTATAACGTGAAACCGCTCCGGTCATAAAAAAAATATAGTGTGTGGCAAGCCTACGCACGACGGAAGTGAAACTTTTAGTATTCCCAGTCGACGCTTGTTTACACACGCTTCGGTTGTAGGCACGACATCCCTAAATCATATTTCACTGTTAGTATAATCTCGCCAATATGTTAAACAATCCTATCATGCTATTACAACAACAATACTTTTTTTTGAGATATTTATCCACTCTTCTGGTTATGTTTACCTTACGTTAATGTCACCACTGTGTGAATCAGACTCTCTTCTTCTTTGATGATTTTCAGGGGATATTTCCTCTTGTGCCACGAATGTTTTTCTCACTTCTATCTCGTCACTACTCATTTTTGACACTAAAACTCTATTCCAAATCGAATAAATTACGTATTTCACTCGTATTACACTCACCGCGCAGTACACGAAGCAAGCAGCTGATGCCTGGCGTGGCGTCGTTGGCTAGAGAGAGAGGAAAAGAGAGAAGAGAGAGAGAGAACGTTCTTCAGTGGCTCCCTCACCTCAGTAAGCGACTATGGTGAGAGAGCGACAGTGAACGGTGAGCGGTGGTTGGGGTCCCTTACCCCCACCACCAAATGATCACGGTTTTTCGTGACGGTCATGAGTCGGTTTTACTCCGGTCCTCGAAAATGCATGACGCGCGTAAAGAAGTTTCACTTCAATAAAAATCTGAAATTATGAATAAGGAACTCCAGTGAAAAATATTATTAACATTTGCCTAGTGTTCTTCGATGTTATAAGCGGGTAATCTATCTATCTATGGATCTTCTATAAAAATAAAAATGTAAATGTTCGTTTGTTAAAACTCTTATATCTACAAAAGCTCTTTACCGATCGCTTCAAAATTTTGACACAACTTTGCATTCGAATATGCGCGTGTTTTTATATGTATCTTTATTATATAGATGCCATCTATGACAGGTGAAAACGTGCTTTTTGTCAACTGGAACAGGTAAACACACGATGTTGTGAAAAACAGCGCCATCTGTTGGACTATCAGCGACTATCTATCTGCACAGTCAGACTGAGCCACAGCAATGCATGGCGGTGTACAACTAGTCTTAAGAATTAAAACGTCTCTACTCCCATATAAAATACAGCGCCCGCTGAAAAAAAACATAGATTAATTAATTCATCTAAGACGCAATCAATTTAAGAGGCGGGTATGGGTTCTGCCTCAACGGAAACCATTTATTGGATAACCAATGCCATAGGTCAGCTAAAGTGATTCTTTTGATTCGCTACTTTTGTTGATTACGAGTGTTGCCTTGGATCATGGGGTGAGGTTTGTCTAAGTCTTGGCAGCGGATGCGTTTGTCCATCTAATAGATTTCTACACACCCCGCTCACCTCTTTCCTTCCCTTCCCTAAAAGACACTCCACGGAGCTTCCCCAAAGATTTCATAGGCCCTGAGGGATTATTTTTTCCTCAGGGCGTCCTGTATGGAGCTAATATAAAAAAAAAATCAATTGATTCCGTTCCAGTTTCAAGAAACATAAGTTGTTAACCTCATGAATTAATTAGCTACATTTTTAGTGATACAAAGTAAATGCATACTGCCAATGTATATTCAAGTTATTATTTCAATTTCGACATTGTCAATTTATTAGTATTTTTAACTTTTACGTAGCCGCCTGACGTTTAGGAATGTTAAATCATAGACAGATGCGCAGTGTATGTCAATTAGCATTACCAATATCGTTATGGGTGTCAATAATGTGACTGTGCTGGGAAAATCGGTATAAAATCGTCGGTAGTTTCGCCTATAGAACCAATATTATAAATTTATCGATTTCACTAATCTAGACCCCCCTGAGAGATTTATGTACCTTTAATTTAATTTTTTATGTAAATTATGTTGACCGTGATTTGATATATATTAATGATAAACTATTATCTGTATATGTAGTTTTATCGCGCAATGGGTTAAAGTTGTTTGTGGTAAAATCAAACAAATAACCTTTAATATAATCCAGGTTGGTTTATGTGATAATTATGAAGTGCGTAATTATTAAGATGGCTTAATATTAATTGGACACCAATAATTCATCACTTTTAATCATAAATCACATCTGATAAAGATATGAACACAACGTAACATCACGTTACAAATTCGTGGACGAAGACAAGACCTTCATAAAAAGCAAAGTTTCTAGAACAAATATAATATGCTTTTTGGACATGTCCGTTTGCGAAGTACATTTTTCAACACATTGAACATTTTCAAGTAACAAACATCCTACCTTGCGCAGTTTAGCAAATTCATTTCATCAAATTCATTTCCAAGACCTAATAACGAAGTCGGAACATTATAAGTAAATCGGCGACATCAGTTTTCTTTAAAATCATGTCCAGAGTGTCCGGGTTAAAGTGCACGAAATTTGGTAGGTGATTCTACATGATGGAACAATTATATTATTAAAGATATATGACATTTTACGAAGTTTAAACATTTTAAGGTAGTTTTCGGGTAGACGGTCTTCGGGGTCGAGGGGTAATGCTCTCGACCAGCAAGCCGAAGGTTGCGGGTTCAAATCATTCAAAGAATTTTATTTTTATTAATTTGTGTTATATCACAATTTACTAATAAAAAATACTTAAAATCATACATGGTATATTTGCAGCACGTTCCAGAGTGGAAGATACTCTAAGTATCACCCTGGTATAAGACCACCATTCAGAATTGAAACGTTGCTTGAAATGGCTTTGGCCGTGTTTAGTGACCTGATCTGAATAGCCAGGTGCTTTCTGACCGTCTTCTACCCCATCTCCTTTCCCTTCCCACTAATTAAAGCCTCAACATACCCCAATTATAATATACACACTTCTATTGATTTCCTTTTCAGTTGTTTTATTGTATGTATTAGGGAGGGCCATCATTTTGATCCTTGTTATGACACGACTGAAATATTGTCTCTCTGAGCGGTTTATCAGAATAAAAACTTCTTCCCGAGGTGCTCAAACTTCTTCTTTCCATTCGCCTGTTCGTCATATTTTTCCATGACACTCCCTTCTCCGTTCATACACTCCATTTAACCATTCTTAATATTGCTCATCACATTGTAACATTGTCTAATCTTCACATTCGTAATACGTACGTTTATGCTTTTCACACCTAACGCCTCGGGAATTTTATTCTTACTCTTTATTTTCTTCCTTCCTCTGTCAGTTGCGTGACTCCCTGCAATATCAGGATGGTAATAAAACTTAATTGTAGACTGATAGATTCCCTTCCATTGCGTTTGATGAAAGATGCACCAAAAAAAATTTTCAAGGACATCATCAAAATCATTACTTATAACAATAATAATAATAATAATTGGATAATTTGTAGAGCGCCGTTTTTGTGAAAAATCACCTCAAGGGCGCTGTACAATTTATTTCCTTGGATCTACATTTGTTATTTAGAAATGATACCAAAACATACTTACCTGGCAAGTCACTTCCAACAAACACACTTATATTAAAAAGTTTATGCTTATAAAAGATAGAACTGCACGCAGAGGACACTATATCAAAAAAACACTGGTCGTCGCATGATCTTAAGTCTGCTATAGTTTTTATTTTAATTTAAATGTATTTTAACTGTCTTAAAAGCCTAAAAATTGTTAGTTGTTATCATTTTTATTTATTTATTTTTAATTATAATTTTTATTTATTTTATTTTATTTTTAGTATTTTTTACATTTTGTTAATTTAAATTTAAATTGCCGTCAACTGTGAAAGTGGAGGTTTCTGAAATTATGGATACGACTGTCTGAAAAGGTGCGTTTTAAGTTTCGACCTAAATTCTGTCGAGTCTGCGATCATTCTCAAATCATGTGGCAGTCCATTCCAGGCTTTAGGTCCTGACACGGCAAAAGCACGCTCACCGAACTTAGTATCTGGTGTGTGCTTTGGTTCCTTCAACCTTCCGATAGCTGATGACGTTGCTGACCTAAGGGTTGACTGTCAGGAGTTGGAATCTTCTGGAATACACAATTCTGATAAATAAGCCGGAGCCATTCCGTTAAGTGACTTAAATACCATCCAGCATACCTTGAACTGGATTCTTTCAGGACATTTGAGCCAGTGCAGATTTTTGAGATGCTCTGAAATGTGGGAGTATTTAGATACTCCGGTGATAAGCCTTGCCGCGGCGTTGAAAACGGATTGTAATTTGTTGATTTGACATTTAGGGAGACTTGCATATATTCCGTTGCAATAATCTAGACGTGAAACAACATAGGAATTGACTAGCAATTTAGTCGCCTCTGTTGGCAGGTTTCTCAGCACTGCTTTAATTTGCCTTAATTGAAAGAACCCCGTGCTTACAGTTCTGTTCACCTGAGTTTTAAGGGAAAAATTAGCATCCAGATTGACACCCAGTAATTTGATGCACGTTTTTGGAGTGATGTCACTTCCGGAAATGGTTATTGGGGAGTTTTCAATGTTATGCTGACGTCTGCTTGTAGCAGTCCACAGAAACTCAGTCTTTGTGGGATTCAGTTTCAATCTATTTGAGGTCATCCAGCGAGTAATTGCTTCTATACACTCAGTTATACGAATTTTTAGACTGTTTATTTCTTCTGGTAAGCAGTAAAAATAAACTTGCTGCTCATCAGCGTAGCAGTGAGATAGAAGGCCGAATGATTCTATTATTTTAGCGACATCATTTGTGAAGAGGATGAAGAGTAGTGGGCCCAGAACGGACCCTTGGGGTACTCCAGATGAAAGGGTTGCATAATTTGATTGGTTTTTTCCTACTTTTACGGCTTGTAAACGGTTGGCCAGGTACGATGTCAGCCAGGTCTTAACATCACAGTTTAAACCAAATGATTCATCTAATCGTTTAATAAGAAAGTCATGGTCAATCGTGTCAAATGCAGCACTCATGTCCAAGACTGAAAGAAGTGCCAGTTTACCCGACTCAATGGCAGTAGTTATGTCCGACAAAACACGTAGTAACCCGCTTTCTGTGGAGTGGAACCGTCTGTATGCAGATTGGTATTTAGTTAATAATTCATTTGAATTTAAGTGACATATGACCTGTGAGGCAGCGATTTTTTCTAATATTTTTGATATAAAAGGCAGATTTGAAACGGGTCGGTAATTTGAAAGATCTTCAGCGTCCAGTTGTGGTTTTTTTAATAATGGAGTTACGATAGCTGATTTAAGGGATTTTGGAAAGTCACCCGTGCTAAGTGACTTATTGAAAAGATGAACTAAAAAGGGAGCAATTTCATTGCAACACTTTTTCGGTAGCCTCGTTGGAATAGGGTCGAGCGAACACTGCTTGTTCGGTGAAGTAAGAATTAATTTCCTTACTTCTTCTAGGGATGTAGGTTTGAAGGCAGAAAGGTTTTCTCTATTGCATTTAGTAAAATACGGTGGTGGAGCGTAGGTTTTTAGGGCTCGTATTGACTCAATTTTGTCAAGGAAAAACTTGGAGAAGATTTCCGGAGCTATGTCGATTGTATTTGGTGCATGGACATCAGCAATGACTGTCTTAACCGAGTTCCAAAGACTACGTGGATTTTGACGCTCTGAAGTGATCCTATTTGTCCAATATTCAGACCTTTTTGAACGGATTAAGATCGTGTACTCTTTTTGAGCCTGTATCCAATCGTTCCGTGATGTAACCCCCGAGTGTCTGTAGGACCTCTCCAATTTACGCATCAATCTCTTCTGGCTCCGACATTCTTCGTCAAACCAGGCATCAGATTTTCGTAGACGCCGAGTTTTTGTAGAAATTGGAGCATATGTATTTAAAAGGGTTGAAAGGATGGTGTTATAATCTGCTGCTAGTTTGGTTGGCGACTCTGTTTCCCATGCGCTATGTGTACAGAGCGGAGAAGCTTTTAGTTCTGACAGGAAGTCGTCAAAGTTAAAACCGCGCCGTAATAAGTTTGATCGACCCTTGATCAATTTTGTCGTTTATAGATTGTGTTATTATAAAAACCGTTCATGTTTCACTCCTGGTGACCCTAAATGATATTATCGTTGTTTGTATATAAAATTCAGTAAATTCATATTACATGATGATATTTATAAAATACAGCACAAGGGGTCCAAGTTCAAAAAGTCTTCAAATATTTATTTAACATTTTTTAATTTTGTTTGTATATTTACTTGAGTCTCAATTGCTCTCGACTGTCCGGAGCCTGCAGTATTATGGAATTCCAAATAATAGGGGAATGTCGTGATATTCATATGGAACTGGCAATGGTAGGGGATTGTGAGAAGCAGGGCTTGGAAGTTATTTAGAGCTAAGTAACGTTTCAATTCTGATTGGTGATCTTTCACCAGGGTGATACTGATAGTATCTACCATTCATATATAAAAGTATATCAACATTTAAATTCAATCAAGTGCATCTAAAATCTCAGAAGTTAAATTGTCTTATTTTTACTAAACTAACTAACCATCACGCCGTTTCTCCGTAGGGGTAGGCATGGAGGACGGACCACCAAACAACTCCGTCTTGGCACACTCCTTGCCTCATTCACATTCTTACATAGTTTAATACATTCTCTTATATTATTCTGACTCTTGACATGGCCCTAGTATCTGGTTAACTAGATTGTGACATGTCTTTCTTAGGCGTCCCCGACTTCTACCTTTCCCGTTTGGGTCATATATTCTTCTATCACGTTTTTCCTCAAATATGATTTAAGATTTTCACGGCCAAAAGTATTTTTGCTATTTGTTTTTGGGGTGTTATGCCGTGTTGCGCTAACTCCTTCTTTAGCCAACGTTTCGGACAGCATTGCAGTGTCCATCATCAGGGCAGATGTGTTATTTATAAATATATAAATAAAAATGTACTGCAGTTCCCCAATTAATTAAATATAGTAATAATTATTATTATTAATCAAATGTGTGCACAACGCATGTGATGTTGATAGCGGTGTGATTGTACGGTGGACTGCGCACACGCAAGGCATACGGGATCAATCAATTGATTAGATTAGCATGATAATAAGTTTTCTGTGATGATAAAAAATATATATATATCCTAATAAATCACTGTGAAACAGCGGACGCACTCGATAAATAATTATTATATCCTTCAGAATCACTCCATTTAATTTTTTTAATTTACGACAGTAATATTTGTATTTAAAAAGTGGTTTTAATCTATTTATCGATTAATTAATTGTTATTGAAGAAGAAAATACTATTACTTTTACTATTACATAAAAATAAAAAGGGTTACGGTCTCAAATTTAATCAAAATTTATTTAATTTACACACATATTACAATAGATAGACTATAGGCTAATTGCTAGAAAGGTTTTTTTTTTAACGAAACTGCCCAACTATATTGAGACATTATTTCTCATGTTTGAATTGGGTAGTGGTGCCATTATAGTTTGTTAGTTGTTTAAAATTATTGTATTAATTTAAGTAGGTACATAATAATTGAATAATAATAATAAACATATATGATAAATTTAAATAACAATAAAATGTTAACTAATCCATATAAAAAAAAATCAGTTAACAATGTAATACAAATATCAACACCAAACAGAAAGATAATGGCAAACATAAACTTAAAAAAAACTAAAATGAATAACTTTTTACAAATATATTATACATATGTTGGGTATAACCTTCAAAAATTTATTACAATAAAAATGTTATTAATTATTATTTTTTTACATAGATGGCGCAAATCGCTAAATATAAATGCTCCAATTATTATCAATCTAATATTTATTTAAAAATTTAAATAAAATATATTTTTTCTTTGTCTTCCTATATTGGGTGCCCTCTTTGTAATAGTAAGCAAACCTCTAGCCGAGCACAGTTGCAGATTGTTGGTTTCTCGGATAGATTATCCATAATATTTACTTTCTGACTTCTTAAGTCTAGAATTAAGGATAAGGATATACGCGTAGGTGGCGTTAGTTAATTTTTTTTATTAAAATATACTTTTTGTAAGTTACACTTTAAATTATTTAGACGTGTTATTTGTTTGTGCAAATACATACGCTACGCAATATGTATTTGATATGTAGTTTTGTCCTTATAAAATCTCAATTCTTTCAAGAAAAGCAAACTAATCCAATATTATATTGAAGCACCGTTTTTAAATGGACCAAATGATTTATTTGTCTTACAAATTATTAGTCTAACAAATTATTAGTCTTAATAATTTAAAGCATAACATGCAAAACGTCTATTTTCGTCAAATAATTATATTATCGCCATCTATGAACGCGTAGATTATAACTTACGTTACGTTTACCCATAATATTTAAATTAGAAATAACTAATTTAAAGATTTACGCATCATTGTGCTACTAAATTCTATTACAAACGGATCAATAATTTTCAATTTAATATATTACAGGGTATCCGGGGGTAAAGTGCGTTTACTTCGGGGGTGATTCTACGTAAATAACTTTTTAGAAATTCCAATGTTTTTTAGTCTTTTTAGCTATAATAGTTGAATTGTTTGTATGGGAAGATAAAATATTCTTCTATGGAAAAATATGTTTGTATGGGAAAATAAACTTTTGAATTTCGAAAAAAGTTATTTATCTTGTTTACTTCTACCATTACGTAGAATCACCTCCCGAAGTTAGCGCACTTAACCCCTCTAACTCGTGATTATTGATGTTAATATATTTTGTATTTATTTTTTCAGAGATGACATCCTTGATAATTTTTCTGGTAGTAGCTGTGGCACTGCAGTGCTGCACGGCTAGCAATTCAGAGGACGGACTTCTCGTGCGAGATGAGGCACAAGAAAAAGAATACAGACTACCAGGAGGCTTTGATGCTGTTGAATACGTGCTGAGAATCGCGCCAAATCTTGAACAGTTCACATTCGATGGACAACTAACATTTACAGTAAAACCAACAAAAGCTGATCTCAAAACCATCACTTTGCATGCTTACGAAGATCTCGTTATATTACAGACTGACATCACAATTACAAGTCTTACCATTGCTAATCCTGTTACAGATATTTCTCGAAATCCCAATAACGACTTTTTCACAATAACTGTTCGCGATAATTTCGTTGTTGGTCAGATTTATACAATCGAATTCGCTAAGTTCTCTGGTAAAATCAGAGAGGCAATGAATGGTTTCTACAGGAGCTCTTACGTTGAAGGTGCCACCACCAAGTAAGTAAATTATGTAAACTAATTAAGAAAGTTAAAATCTGTCAAAAATGTCATGATTTGGTTTGACTGAGGGTTCAACCTTCCTTCCACGTGAAATCCCAATTGGGTAGGGCCGACAATTATTTTCTGATGTATGCCAAATGTAGCTCTATGCCAATGTGGTGTAGAGGCTGCGTATTATTGTAGCGGGTGAAGGTAATAATGATACTTGATCTTGTACTGATATTAATTGGGGAGCTGCTTGTAACAAAAGAGGCACACAACTAACGTGCATCGCCTTTTATAAGATCTTGCAAACATTCCATCTCGCTTGCACTCATCCACATTCGTACAGACATTAATCTTAGACTGTAATCAGCGTACTAACTGCTTAATGGCCCTATGCATTGAGACCATTAAAACTTAATTCATCATTAAAACACAAATATAACATCCAAAATCCTGTATTTTATACACAACAATTATATTTACAAAGGGATAACACATTTTAATAGTCTTCCCGAAAAATATAAATAAATTAAGATTAGATATTATTCAAGAAACAAGTTAAATAATACTTTAAAAAACTGAACACGCAGAAAAAATGCAGTAACTTCATTTCGAACCATATTTATATTTACTGTCATACACTCAATGATATTACTTTTTACTCCTACATCAAACTTAATATGCTCAAGAGCTAGTTCTCTTAATTGGTGTACAAATTTATTATTTATTTATCATTAAACTATTCATATTTTGTTCTTAGCCATTCACTATGTATTTTGAAACAATATTATTTTTTTTAATATTTTTATATATTTTAAAAGAATAAATTGTGAAAATACTTTTTCGAAATAAAAAAATGTCGAATTTCAACTCGATTGGATTTCGGGAAGTGGGTTATTTTCCACTTTCATGATTTGCATTAATTTATTCAAGTAACCAAAATCGAAATTCAAAGATGTATTTAAAAAAATAAAATGTCATTTTTGATGTCATTCTGATATTGAGAATAATGCTATAATTCACCTAATATTAATTGTTGATTCATTTCAAACACCTCATAATTGCTGAATATCGTTTTAAAATCATAAATTGCGTGCATCCTCGAACCATTTTAGATAGAAACCACATTCGTTCACAAGTGAATAAAATCCGGAATGAAACAACACGAAGTAAAAAAAAAATCGCAACCTTTTATGTAGAAAATAGTAACAAATCCTTTGAAAGGATTATATTTATTAAACTAAGAAACAATTATATACACGAACGTTTATCGTTCTCTGAATCTTCGCTCAGTCGATGTGATAGACCCTCTAAAATATGTGTTTGTTTGTCTAGGTGGCTCGGAACAACGCAGTTCCAGCCCGTTCACGCCAGGAAAGTGTTCCCCTGTTTGGATGAGCCCCTGTACAAAGCCGAATTCACCTTGACCATTGATCGCCCTACAAGCTTCAGCCCGTCTCTTTCCAACATGCCCATTAACGGGGCCGCAATTGAGCTGTAGGTTTTCTTAATTTTTTTCTCTTTTTGATACATCCTGTTATATTTTTGGAACAGGTAGTTTGTGGAAGAAATCCACTGTAATGATCTGTGCTGTAGGTTTTCCTTTCTCTATTTCTTAATGATATGGGTGATTTTCTATAATATTTGAAAATTGATCATGGTGTTATTAAATCTATTTAAGTCTGTTAAAAGTGCGAAAAAATGTATATTTAAGTCAACGAAAAGTCTGCAAGTCTATTTAAGTCTATGAAAAGTCTGTTAAAAGTCTATTTAATTCAATGAAAAGTGTATTCTACGGAACATTATTCAAATGATTTTGGCATTTGTAAAAAGCCCTGATGGTACCAAAATTGTGATGAGTTTGCGCCGAAATAAACACCTGTCATATTTGATGATCCCTGTACGGAGAAAAATGAGTATTTATTTTATTAAAAATCTTTTTAAATTATTGGTAATCCCGTTATAAACCTTTTACGCAGGCCTTTAACAAATGAATTAATAGTTTTTTTCTATAAACTTTTCATACCCTTCACGTGTTCGAACACGTGTTTCGACGTCTTGATAGTGTATTCAATAATTTTAAGAGATTTTATATTTTTCTCCGTGTGCCCTTTCTCATATACTTCTTTCTCTACTTGTGAAAAAAACATAAATAACGTTGGTGTTTGATATCTAATATTGCAGGCCAAACGGAATAACGAGAGAAACGTTCCACAAGACACCAAAAATGTCAACATACCTGTTGGCTTTCATCGTGTCAGAGTTCAAAGCCGCTGCAAAAACGGAGACAACTGAACCAAACCAGTTTGGAGTTTACGCACGTCCAGAAGCCAGCGACCAGGGGCAGTATGCCTTCACTTCTGGACAAGCGCTTGTCGAAGCCATGAGTAACTACACCGGTGTCGACTACTACTCCATGAGCCCGAATTTGAAAATGGACCAAGCGGCACTACCCGACTTCTCAGCGGGAGCCATGGAGAATTGGGGACTTTTGACATACAGGTTGGTCAATTCTAATTATTCCTAATATATGAGTATCTACCGTTAATAGCTACCTAAACGAGATGTATAAAAGAAAGAGTGAAAAAAGAAAGAGAGAAGTTATCATTTGCGTGGCAAATAATTGACCATGATGTGGGAAAGAGATGATTAATCGAAAAGATATTTTTTTTGTTGATGGAAGAATTGTGTTGGAATGAATTGTGTTTTACCAAACAAATTTGTTTTTCCTTTTCGTGATTAAGTTCTAAAAAACAGCCATCGTACATCACAAAATCGTCAAATATTTTGAACAAATTCTCTCGCTGCACATGGCCTACAATGGTCTCCGGGGAGTCAGAGCAACGAATCAAATTTTGAAATAAATTATTATGATTTCTCCAGACAGATTTTTGATATTTCAAATAAACCACTAAAATATGATTTTGCATTTGTATAATTCTAGGGAGGCTTACGTCATGTACCACAACAATGAGTCGTCAGTGAAATATAAGCAGCAGGTTATCACAATTTTGGCCCACGAAATTGCTCACATGTGGTTCGGAGATTATGTCACTTGCCACTGGTGGAGTGACACATGGCTGAACGAAGGATTTGCAAGATTCTTCCAGTACAGATTACCTGATTTGGTAAGATTAATTGAGAAACATTTTTACCATCATTTATATAGGTATTCATACAATATATAATAATATCTACGGCATCGGGGATACAGTCCTTGGAGAATCCTAGCTGCCTCTCGAAAATTGTTCCATTCCTTCCGGATTTCTACTGCCTCTATTCATTTCCTTAAAGTCTTAAACCCAAATAGTACTATATGATGACCGGTCTGTGGCTACATTGGCATCGCGTCTGGATCCGACCCAGGCGTCACGAGTTCAATTAATCGGCTGGTTAGTAACAGAAGCAACATTTTGGACTACTGTGTGGGTAGTCGAAGATTTTCTAATTATTATCAGGTTATTCGTAACCCGGAAATGTTTGTCTTTCTTTTTTAAAAAAATAATGTAATTTCGGTTATTCCAATCTTCTCAATTCTTTCACCACATTGGTGTCTTCTTCTACTTACTGCAAACCTACCAGAAAATGATTAAAAAAAACCTAAATACAATGACAATTCAGCACACCTTTAAAAAGTGATATAAAGTCATTAAAAGCGATGAAAAACCCTATCTATGTATACCTATTGTTTGTTTCATCACCTTTTATGAACACTTTTTAAAGGTTTGTTGAACTGTCATTTTGATCCGGTCAGCCCAGAAAAGACTTAGTTAATACGTTTTAGACGGTTTTTGAAGTTGGTATATTTAGCTCACTTACTACAACAGCGGTTCTTGAAGTTGGTATATTTAGCTCACTTACTACAACAGCGGTTCTTGAAGTTAGTATATTTAGCTCACTTACTACAACAGCGGTTCTTGAAGTTGGTATATTTAGCTCACTTACTACAACAGCGGTTCTTGAAGTTGGTATATTTAGCTCACTTACTACAACAGCGGTTCTTGAAGTTGGTATATTTAGCTCACTTACTACAACAGCGGTTCTTGAAGTTGGTATATTTAGCTCACTTACTACAACAGCGGTTCTTGAAGTTGGTATATTTAGCTCACTTACTACAACAGCGGTTCTTGAAGTTGGTATATTTAGCTCACTTACTACAACAGCGGTTCTTGAAGTTGGTATATTTAGCTCACTTACTACAACAGCGGTTCTTGAAGTTGGTATATTTAGCTCACTTACTACAACAGCGGTTCTTGAAGTTGGTATATTTAGCTCACTTACTACAACAGCGGTTCTTGAAGTTGGTATATTTAGCTCACTTACTACAACAGCGGTTCTTGAAGTTGGTATATTTAGCTCACTTACTACAACAGCGGTTCTTGAAGTTGGTATATTTAGCTCACTTACTACAACAGCGGTTCTTGAAGTTGGTATATTTAGCTCACTTACTACAACAGCGGTTCTTGAAGTTGGTATATTTAGCTCACTTACTACAACAGCGGTTCTTGAAGTTGGTATATTTAGCTCACTTACTACAACAGCGGTTCTTGAAGTTGGTATATTTAGCTCACTTACTACAACAGCGGTTCTTGAAGTTGGTATATTTAGCTCACTTACTACAACAGCGGTTCTTGAAGTTGGTATATTTAGCTCACTTACTACAACAGCGGTTCTTGAAGTTGGTATATTTAGCTCACTTACTACAACAGCGGTTCTTGAAGTTGGTATATTTAGCTCACTTACTACAACAGCGGTTCTTGAAGTTGGTATATTTAGCTCACTTACTACAACAGCGGTTCTTGAAGTTGGTATATTTAGCTCACTTACTACAACAGCGGTTCTTGAAGTTGGTATATTTAGCTCACTTACTACAACAGCGGTTCTTGAAGTTGGTATATTTAGCTCACTTACTACAACAGCGGTTCTTGAAGTTGGTATATTTAGCTCACTTACTACAACAGCGGTTCTTGAAGTTGGTATATTTAGCTCATTTACTACAACAGCGGTTCTTGAAGTTGGTATATTTAGCTCACTTACTACAAAAGCGGTTTTTGAAGATGGTATATTTAGCTCACTTACTACAACAGCGGTTCTTGAAGTTGGTATATTTAGTTCACCTACTACAACAGCGGTAGTTGAAGTTGGTATATTTAGCTCACCTACTACAACAGCGGTAGTTGAAAGTGGTATATTTAGCTCACCTTCTACAACAGCGGTAGTTGAAGTTGGTATATTTAGCTCACCTGCCACAACAGCGGTTGTTGACGATTGTATATTTAGCTCACCTGCCACAACAGCGGTTGTTGAACTTATAGTATATATATTATTTCTAGTAATACTTCCAAGCATTACTAGATATTTTCTAAAACTTTCTATTTAAAAGAAATATCATTCAGCTTGGTAGGGTATTTTGGCCTAATTAATCCAAAATTAGATTTGTACTAAAAAGGCCGCACATCCAACAGCCATCTATTTCGAATTGGTTTAAAATTATACATGTTGATGTATAATAACATGATAAATCAATATGAAAATCTCATCTAATATACTTATTTTAGGTCGAAGACTTAGATTTGGCGATCCAATTCATCCCGGCCCAGTTGCACACAGCGTTCCTGGTCGACACCTCCGTGTTGTCAGATCCCCTCACCAACAATAACGTCAACACACCAGCTCAAATCAGCGGTCACTTTGGTTCCATCTCATACAATAAGGGGGCGTCCGTTCTCAGGATGATCGAGAACTGGATCGGAGAGTTGACATTCAAGAAGGCACTGAATGAATACCTAAACAAGATGTGAGTAAAAAAACAGAAAAAATTACAACTTGATAAAAAAATTCAGATGGAGATGCACGCCAAAATGGTTAAGAGGAAGCTACAAGCCAAAAATTTGTATATTCTTGGTATCCTTATATTGTAGGTAATAGGCCTTACATTCGCTTGACAAACGGAGTCTAGAAACTTTCGATTTCAAGCACAAAACTAGTTATATTTATTTATTTATTTATTTTGTAAGAAAGAAAAAAATTTTATCAAGTGAAACTGTCACAGATAATCTTAGCTGTTATACTGTATTTTTTAAAAGTTGTTTCCTTTACGCGTTCATACATTTCTATTGAAAAAAAATTTTTTTAGTCGTTTACATTTATATTTTTTATTGAGTAATTTATTTTTTTATTTGTATTCTACTCAAGCAAAACGATAGGAAACCCTTCAATTTATATAAAAAAAAAATTTTGGTATCCATAATGTACACCAATTTGTTATAAAGATTTATCAAAATAGTGATTTAGCATTAAGCTTCGTCTAAGTGAGAAAGTTCCTAAATTAATGATGCTTGGATAAAGCTTGAAGTTCTCTCTTTCTAAATCGGATTATCTTATATGTCCTACCATAACTAAAAATGAGATAGAATGAGTTTTATAAGAACGTGTTATTTGGTGACAAATATTGTGTGACTACTGATTTTTGATGTTTTGTGACAAATGTGACCGCAGTGGTTAAAAAAACAAAACGGTGGCACAAAAAATTGATTCATATAAACATGTCATTTATGTTTGCTTCACTCAAATGTAAATTGTTTACCTCGATACAGGCTTAGTCCAAGTGAGGTAGATTTTTATAAGAAAAACATGTTTTATGTATAGTGAGATGGAATCACCATTTCATTACTTTCGAATCGAGTAGCGCAACTAATTTAGTCATTAATATGGTATTAGGTATATTTTAATCAAATTTTATTTTCAATTATCTTGGGAATAACACATCGAAGCCTATTTATTTATTTATGAAGCCCCTTTTTGGCGGCTTTTACAAATGAATAGTATATATATATAGTTGTATAAAGCTCATTGCGATAAAATTTATTAAATGGTTGTTAATATTATCTTCTTCAATGATTTAATTTGTTTGTATTTGCCAGGTCTATCGTATTATCTACTGTTAATCGACAAGGTAAAACAATAAACTTTTATTTTAATAGTATTTTAAAAACCAGTGCACCTTTTTGAAAAATCACGTTTTCAATACCGGTAAAAGTGAAGCATTTTTTACAAATTATAAAAATATTATTTATTTTCTTAAAAAAACATAAATGATTAAAAATGCTTCGTGGTAATCTAAATTTCTATTTAAACATGAAATTCGCAAATTAATCAAATAATTTACGTTATTTGTTTAAACTTTCATTGGCACTGCGCGTCAGCATTAATAATTCAAATGTCCCATTTCAGAGACTTACCCAATGTTGATATATTAAAAAAAGATATTATGTGTGGATTTATCTAAACATTTCAAAACTTACTCAAATTATGTAATGACAAATCCCTTTCCTTGTCACATCAAATAACTTATTTATAAATAAATTCTGCGTTAACACCTTAACTACATGAATGTTAATTATGCACGAATTTGCATACAAATCATTTCAAAATTTTGTCATACAAGATGACTGCCAGGCAATTACCCCTCACCCCAGATTTGGCTTCAATGCCACTCATTCAAAATCGGACAAATTCTCTGTCCATGTTGTCAGGTATCTTTTGTAGGAATTCAAATACCACAACAATAAATTCACAATTATCCGATACAAGGACAGAAATTTTACAGCTTTTGATTACTCTCTTTGTCAATTGATAGGTTAAATTTATTACAATGTATATATTTTACAATGTTTAAATATATTACATATTAAATCGCAGACCACACATTTATTAGTGTACCTCTTTTTATTCAATTGAAACGAATCGATTTTGCGAAACTGTGTAAAAAAAAACAAAAAAAAAATTTCAGGAAATTCCAGCCTTCCTTCCCTGAGCACTTGTTCGAGTCCCTGGACCTGCAAGCTGAAACTGATGGAAGTTTGACGAGTTACCCTGACTTCAATGTCTCCACAGTCATGTCTTCATGGACCCAACAGGCCGGATATCCTGTACTCAATGTGGATATTAATTACGAGACAGGGATCATTAATCTGGAACAGGTAACAATTAAAAAAAAATACATATTTATATACAGATATTAATCAGCAATTTATATCTATGGTTTTCACCATTGAAGTATTTATCATGTATTGTTTTATAGTGCTTTCACAAAAACGAAGTTTGAATTCCGTAAGTGTAAACTTAAACTTTAGGGTTGCTCAGCAATCGATATATATATTATTCGAACAGATTAAGTATAGCAGCCAGAATCTACTCAAACACAGTACTCTCACCGATGCTTGATACAAAGCCATGTACTGATGTAACACAACATGTAATGAAACAATGTTTGCAACGACAACCAAAAACAACAACCAAAAAGGTTACATCTTTGGTTGCAACAAATTACCACAGTGTACAAGTTGGGTATCTTGCGTTTTCTTCGAAATAAGTTTTTCGAAAATCAATTCTTCGAAACTATTGACTACGTTTTCTTCGACCATACATTTCTTCAAACATCTCAATTCTGCAAATTTTGTTAATATTTTTTTACATTCAGTAGATGTACACAGTATCATCTACAGTACCATGCACAGGTTTTTTTTGTATTCATCAGGTCTAGCAGTTACAGTCCATGCGCACAGCGTTCTGAGCAATCTGCAGACATCGCTGAATGTTTATGCAAAAAAATTGAAAAAGAATTGCTATTTAGAATTAAGACTTTGAAAATGTTTATTTCGAAGAAATGCCATGCGAATTACACGAAACACACTGCAAATAATTTTTCTAATATGATTGTTTTTTTAGAATTTAATAATAAGTAAATTAAATTGTTTTTAGAATCGTATGGTCGTGTTTGGTGAGGACGTTCCAGATGTTATATACAACATTCCCATCACATGGGCCTCAGAGAGCAAACCTGATTTTAATAATACCAAGCCAGACATGATCATGAGTACCCAGAACACAACTATTAACAAGGGCAAGATTGGACACGAATGGGTCGTATTCAATAAGCAACAGACAGGTACGGAAGAATTTTTTTTATTTATTTACTAGTGAACCCCGCAATGCTTCTTCAATAGAATCCCTAAATTTAAAATGAGCGCTTCTCAACATCATTATACTTATCAAGGTATACAATTTTTTAATGCACTCCCATTTAAAATCAAATCGGAAAAAATTATAAAGCCTTTAAATTACAAATAAAACAACTTCTTGATCAACCAAATAACAATTATAAGTTTTAATTTGATTTTTTACATATCTTCTGATTACAGGTACAAATTAGTAGTAATTGATCAAATTCAAATTTTAATGGTACAAACTCAGTATATAATTAACTATTTAATTTCATAAAATTAATTTACAAAAAAAAATATTTTTCTTCTTTTACCATATCCTCTTAAAATATTATATCAGCATTCGAGCCACCAACAGATTATTGTCGCAATTTATTATGTACCTTCGCTTGCAATATTATCAGCTCTGTTTACTCCAAATGAATAAAATAACTCCATGTACTTATACCACCTACTCTACCTACTTATTAATCGAAATGTAATAATATTATTTTTATTTTATTTTTATTCTTAAATTAATGTTCTATTATTATTCTTAAACTATATATCTAATTTAGTAACAGCTATTGTAGTCTATTTTCATTATCTATACTTTTGTTATCATGCGTTATCATTGCAAATGTATTTCTCAGGCGTCTCCGCTTTCTTCCACTATTCACTACCTTATGATTTATGGCTTCTCACAGAACACTAAACTAAATTACTTACCTCACTAGGACTATTTGAGGAGAAAAGAAAAAAACATGTCAAATGAGTGACCAGTTGGGTACTTTGAGAATACATCATCACAATGGATTGGATTGGGCGGTGGAAATGACAATATCGTAAAATCACTAACAAAACATAAATACAGCGCCCTTGAGGTGATTTTGCACAAAAACGGCGCTATACAAATACAAAAAAAAAATAATGATAACTATTTTGAAAGTCCCTAAAACTAGCACTGACGAAATCTTCACCAAACTCAACATAATGTCAATACAACTCTATTCTAAAACAATATTCCTCTAAACTCATAATACAAACACACAGGAAACAACAACTAACACGGATATTAGTAACATTAGATCTCAGGGTTAAGATCTCAAAGTAAATATAAAATAAACTTTTTTTTTATGGTGAATACCTCACAAGAGTCCCAACTGCTCCCGTCTGGAGCCAGTGAGACTATGGCATCCCCAATTGGGGGATGTTGTGAGGCTGAAGGTAAGTGGGGAAGGGAAAGAGGAAGGTGGGGAAGTACCTGGCTATTCAGATCCAGTCACTAAACACGGCTAAAGCCATTTGGAGCAACGTTTCAATTCTGAATGGTGGTCTTACACCAGGGCGATACTGGTAGTATCTTCCACTCTGGAACGTGCCGCAAATATACTATATATTATTTTAATTAATTAATTGTGAAATAACACAAATTAATCAAATAAAATTTATTTGCGCACGCCGGGTTCGAACCCGCGACCTTCGGAATGGCAGTCCAATGCGTTACCACTGGACTATGCCGGCCGTCATAGTCCAATGGTAACGCATGAGGTCACTGAGGTGACAATGTGTTTAAGTTTCATAAATTTATTAGAAAATTGTTTTTCCTAAATATATCTTTTGAAAAATGTCTATCATTTCGGCAAAGATGTTCCTTGAAAGGTATTTAGTTAAAGTAAATTAGAAAATAGAACAGAGATATTTGTAGCAAAATTAATGTACTTTAGGGTGGCTGAGTTAAATTTAAGTTTTTTCAGCAATTGTTTAATTAAATATTTAATTAAATCATGTATTGCTTATTATCGTGAATAAGCATTTGAGAATGTTAAAGGTGATATCCGTTTCAAAGAGAGAGTTATTTACTAAATAACTAGATTTATTTACTTACATAATGTCCCATGATTTTTATGCGGGTCGGATTTTTAACTAGTAAAAAAAATCGGTTTTGGGTCTGTTTATCTTCCTGTGTAACTCTGGTTCAATGAACTCGCATTTTCTTGTGTAATAAAGTGTTATATTCAACATTTTAATTAATCGTGTCAAGAATTCAGACAAGCATTAAAATTCCTAACTTTAATAATTAAAAAATATAAATATAATAGTCATTTTCTAAATGGAACTGATATGTCAAGAATTCAGACTATGCCGTGATTTTAACGGGTCTACGTTAGTATAGATATAGAAAATAACGCTGTTTTTGTAATTTTTGCAGGATTCTACAGGGTGAACTACGATGCGCACTCTTGGGGAATGTTGTCAGCAACTCTGAAAGGAGACGACAGGACTAAGATTCACACATTGAACAGAGCCCAGGTTTGTTCAATACGAATAACTATATACTTGTTCTTTTAAAAAAATATTTATGTGTATTAAATAAAACAAGAACATAAAAATAGCAATTAATTATAAAATGAACCCCTTCAGAGATAATTGGCAGAGGTAACATAATTGATGCTTCATAACAATTAGTATTATTTTGGTGTTTCACATGAAATGACAAATCGTACACTGTATACCAAATATGTAAAACATTTACAAACTTAAAAAATAACATAAAATAAACCTTCAAAACTCATATAAACAAAAAAAAATCGGTGGAGATTGAACACAAAATTCACTTTTCAAAGTAAAAAAATAGCTACCGCCTGAACTGTTGGCTAAAATCCAATTAAAAAATAGCTACCGCCTGAACTGTTGGCTAAAATCCAATTGAAAAATTGCTCGCAAAGCCAGTTTTACCAACTATGAATAAAACTGACAATTTTTATTCCCTTTGTAAATAATTTTGAAATCTATTTTTTTTTCAAACATGAACACGATATGAAAGGGTTAAAAAATGGAAAATAATTAAAATTTTGCCACAAAGTTAATTTTCAATTATAAAATTAAAATGAGTTTTATAAAATATATTATGATAAAACTATACTAACAGGCCGAACGATTAGTCATAATAGGCCCGATATAGTTTTTCATGACAAAATTAAAAAAAAATAACTTTATCATTGATGTCGCCATTCCAAATTCCTGTAATATTCAAAAATCTGTGAAAATAAGTAAATATACAGATTTAAGAGATGAGATTTAAAGAATTTGGCATTCTCAGACTATAAAAATATTACCATTTGTTATTTCAGCTACTGGCATTATACCTGGCTCTCTCATTCAAAATTTAGGCGTATTAGATCTGTCAAAGAATTTATATCTCGTAAAAATGCAAAAATTAGTCATTTTGAATATACGTAGGATTAGGAAAGATTTCTTAAATATTTATACTGAGGGATCAGTAGGATTTATTGGTCCACTTAGAAGTTCTACCGAGCCGAACCGTCTGATATGAAAATATCTGGAGTCGGTGAATTATTTTCCCATTTGATCTATGGTGAGTTGCCGTGTTGTTCTTGTATTGTTTTGTATTTATTTTGCTTATATAATGCATTTGCATAATATGGATTGACTAGATGATCATTTGTCGAAAAGTGTGTGTAAGGGTTTAGTTTTTCCTATGGGCAAGATTTAACCCGGACATAAAGTCGGAAAAAATATGAATAAATTATTGCCTGTGGGAGAACTCTTAATTAAAAATAGCTTCTACAATTTCATCTTTCACTTTTTCACGCTTTTCTGTCTCCAAGAAGAAAAAAATAGACGTTAATTTTTGTTTGTTTCAGATCTGATAAATTGGCGTTTGTTGAATGATTATTTTTACAGTTCATAAAAAAGATGAATGGTGCTTTACATTACCCACCCCACCAGATGTATCCTGTGCAATGATATTGACAGTTTAGGAATGATGATTTATTGTTAACCTCGACTCATTGTTATATATAGATCGTCGATGATGTTTTGAACCTGGCCAAGGAGAACGTGACGAACTACAAAACAGCCTTCCAGGTCATTCAGTTCTTGGAACTGGAGTCCGATTATGCTCCCTGGGCGGCTGCCATTGCCAACTTCAATGTCCTCAGGAGGAGGTTCGCCGCCATCCCTGAAACCCTGAACAACCTTGACGTAAGTCTAATATTTTGTTGGTTGTGATGATGATGATAAGTATGATATGATTACGCTTTAACTTTTCCTTTACGGTGCTAGAAAATTTCCCTCGGTCCGAAGATGTACACTCATCGGTATGGTACGATACGGTACGTTACGGTATGTACGGTACGTTACGGTATGTATGTACGGTATTTACGGCCTTACGTGTTTTAATTTTTATCCAATTGATAGGCAATCATGTAAGTAAAAACCTTACTAACAAAATTAATATAGATATTGACATTTTATAGCCATAAAATAGCAGATGGAAAGATTCACATTATTTTTATACAGCCAAAACTGGTTATCTGTAGAATAAGCTGTTAAAAATTTTTAATTTGAAATTTCTCATTGTATTTTGGAATATTTCCAATTTTCATTTTAAATGAACTCTCTATTTCTTCTTATTGAAGTTGTCATAAAAATATATACCATTTTATAAACTAGATAAAATGAACTTCTAGATTCTTGAATTTTAAAATACATAAAATGGAACATTTCAATATCAAATATGAAAAATGTTGAAAAAATCTCACCAAATATGTTTTTACTCCAAACATCGAAGGGATCATTAGAATTTAGACAATACGTTCTGTTTGTTCAGAGAAATTTCAAGAAAACTATCACTTCGCTTTTAATAACCTCGTTTAAACAATAAAGAAATACAATTTTATTGTGAATTTGTTCATAAAAATAAATAATAAGTTAGTAAACTTTTAACAGGGAACACCGCCTGTATTATAATTCTAATATCACATCCAAAAAGCCAAACGAGGATATGTAGAAATTATTCAAGAATTTTGCCAAGTTAATCTTAAAAACTGACATCCACTCTGTTTTATGATGATGACGGTAATTGTTTTAATTTGCAGAAACACTTCTTGGCTTTGTTGGATCACGTCACCACTGAATTGGGTCTTGCAGAAAAAGCAGACGATTCACATCTGACCAAGCTCTTCCGTGGAATCGCACTTAGCTTCGCCTGCAACGTGGGACACAAGGCTTGCAGCGTAGATGCATCGGAACAATTCGACAAACTGATATCTACCTCTAACACACCGTAAGTAAATATCCAAAATAACAATTTTACTAGTACCTACCCACTTCTGTAGTACGTACGACAGTGATTTCATTACGAACGTCACTGAGAAACAGTCTTTCGTATTGCTTGCGCGTATTTATTGTTTTTAGCGAAAAGGAGATCACTTAGTGCGTACGTAGTTCGAATATGAATGTTAGCTCTGATTTACGGCTGTGAAGTCGGTGCGAATACAACCAAAACCACCTAGATCACAAGGCCCGGACACTGAATCAAATCGGCCTCCTAACTTGTATGGGAACCTCCAAAAAATGTATTTTTTATTTATTTTTAAAAATTAACTAAAACATTTTAAAATGTTTTAATGAATAAGATTTTTTTTTTAAATAATTTAAAACGATATTTTTTGCATAATCTCATACAAGTTAGGAAGCTGCTTTGAATGAGTGTCCCTGGCTTGTGATCTAGGAGGTTTTGATAGAACGCGGCGCGACAGACCGCGAATATATCAATTGGCCTACGCCACATGAAAGTGTCATACGTGACAAATGATAACACATGACTTCAGTTATGCGATCAGTTGACATGATATTTTCAATTAAACTGTCTGTTGAGTTTTATACAAGATATCATTAAGGCGAAGCTTAATGCTAAATAACTATTATGATTAATCTTTATAACAAATTGGTGTACATTATGAATACCAAAAAATATGCTTTAGATAAAGTGAAGGTTTTCCTATCGTTTCGCTTGAGTAAAATATAAATAAAATAATAAATTAATCAATAAAAAATATAAATGTAAACTACTAAAAATATATATTTTTTTAATAGAAATGTATGAATGCGTATAGGAAACAACTTTTAAAAAATACTGTATTATAGCTAAGATTATCTATGACAGTTTCATTTGATTAAATTTTTTGCTTTCTTATAAAATTATTTACAAAATAAATAAAAACCAGTTTTGTGCTTGCAATCAAACTATTCTAGACTCCGTTTGTCAAGCAATTTTAATGCCTATTACCTACAATACAAGGTATACCAAGAATATATACATTTTTGGCTTGTAACTTCCTCGTAAGTAGTTATTTTTCAGGGCCTTACTAATAAACGTGTCCTAAATTTTTGCACAATTTTACATCCATTAATGAACGGAAAATGGTTGTTTATCAGTTGTTTAAAAATTAAACCATGAATATTAGTAAGGGTGTAAGTATCTCATTATTTCTTAAGTAAAATTTTGTTTTGATAATATCGCACCTATCTCAACGTTGCCATCAATTTTTCTTCAACAGAAATAGGTCGCTGAAATTTGCGAAGCGGGAGTTTATTTTTTTATTATGTGCATCTAAATAAAAAGATTGACATATATTTTTTTGGCTTTGCCTGTCTCACTAGGAAATTTTGTGTCGAGACAGACTAGTTTACAAATATTTTATAATATTAAAATAAAGTACATTTTTCAATAAAGCAAAAATATTTGGCAAAAATTTTCAGGTTGGTAGGTAGTGGTAACAATAATGAGATTATATTTGGGTCAGTTGACTAATTATTAATTATTATATCGGCAAACCAGCAATCACGCTCGCATCGAATCCGCCTACGCAAGTCGCAGTGTTAAAAAAAAACGTGTTCAGTGTGTTATTTTTTTATTTGAAATTGTACTTTATTTCAATTTTACCGGAACTTTCTTTTCTGAAGTCGAATACTAAGTTTTAAACATGCTATTCGCAAGCGAAACATTGTGAGTGCTGTTTTTATGTCAACTATGGCTGCGATACCTTCACCTAATACTAAAATTTATTTTTTCAGAATCAACGCTGATCTTCGCGAGCACATTTACTGCAATGCTCTGCGCAATGGAAACGCAACACACTTTGACAAGTTGTGGGAGAAATATCTCAAAGGAAATGTTGTCAACGAACAGATTGTAATTCTTGGAGCATTGGGATGCACCACTAACGAAGACTCGCTTAACAAGTACGAAAACTTATTATTTTTTTATGTATTTCAACAAAAGTCATGACCGTATTAAAATAGGGAGGTTTGGAAAGAACGCAAGATGAAGAAAGGGACGCTTAGTGCTTTAGATACGCAGAGCGGATGAACGAAGAAAGTAATGTAAGAAGAATAATATATGTATGATGTGAATACGATAGTAAATGATAGAAGAAATCGGGGACGCCCATGGAAAACATGGCATGATACAGAGAATCAAATAATATGTGGCCGTGTCATGTCAATAGCAGAAGGGTGCATTTGATATGATGTAGAAATGGGAACAAAGGGAATGAATTGTTTGGCTCTCCGTCCTCTCTGCCTGCCAGTGCGGAGAAACGGCGTGATGGTTAGATAATTAGTTAACAAAATTATATGATAACTTCCAATATAAATATATTGTTCTCCCCGCGATTTGTTCCTAAAGCTTATTTGACATAGTTAAATTGCCCCATTGTTTTTTTACATTTTGGAGTTGGGAGAGTTGACGTTTTTCTGAGTAATCTATTGTTTTTAAAAAAAGCTTTTTATTTAGAATATTATAATAAGTATTATGTATTTAGTTTTCTATTAAATTCTTAAAACAGAAGTGCTGATGAATACGTATATGGTTTAAATGGAATTGTTTTTAATATCATTGTTTGCGCTATGTAAAGCAGTTGTGTGTGTATTTTATATGTTATATATAAATATACCGCTGATAAGCTCCATTTTTCCCTATATCCACTCTTTCTCATAAACGAGGCATAAAACTTTAGCGGCAGGACCATTTCTAATATAATATCAATATACATTCTCTTTATTTAGCTGTTTCAAATGACAAATACCTGTGTAGCCAGGTACTTCTACTATAGCGATTTGATAAATGACATTCCTAGTTGTCATTGAGAGGTGGCAACACTGCATCAATTTCAATGATAACAGCCCAAATCTTCTTGCATATCTCAATAACCAATCTCTCCCGTTTCGGGCCGCCACTCAGTAGGTGGCCAAAAGCATCCGCCGACAAGACCTAGACAAATCTTATCCCATAATCAGGTTATCTAGGTTTCCAGTTCTAGCTCTGTGTAAAGATCCGTTTTTTTTTTCTTTATTCATTGTTTTTTTTTTGTTTTTACTGTTTTTAGGTGTGTTAAAACCACCAAGCTAGGCACCTGCCCGTGTTGTGGTGATTGATTAAATATACATTACAAAAAAAAAATAATAAATCAAGCATGAAATATAGAAAAAATCAAAATATGTATAAAAAGTATACAATTTAAAATAAAATAAGGAGTATATAGTTTAAGATAGTCTGTGAAATATATTAAAATAATTTGAAATAATTTATCAAAAGATAGAAATAAAATAGAATATTTAACAAGAGTATAGAATAAAGAATTAAAATGAATTTAAAGGAGAAAAAATATATTTATATGTATAAGAAGTTGTTGAAATTATATACATATAGCAACAAAATGAGTATGTGTTACTAGGTAAGCAAATGTAAAAATATGGTAAACAGTTGATAAGTATGTGCGAGTTATAGTGACATATATGGATACATTATTCTTCAGCATTTTAAGTATAGATTCTTGTTAGAACTCCGGCTAATAATACTAGAGTGAAAAAAATATTGTCACAATATTGTTCTTAACAAATACTGAAGCGATCCTAAAGTACATGAAACGTTTCAGTCAGTCAACCCATTTTAAATAATTAATCTTTCTGTTAATATTATGGTAATTTAAAAAACGAAAACTTTTTATGGTGGTATAGATTCATTTGTCCCTTAAAGAAAACTTTTAGTGGTGGTATAGATTCATATGTTCCTTAAAGAAATTTCGCCCCATTTCAGATATCCATTTTTTGACACCGATTTTAAATTGAGTAATTGATCTTGATGTTTTGATGCGACTGCGAGTTTCCTAAAAAGTGGCTCAGATGGATGAAAAGAGAAACATTTAGATGATCCTTATCACAAGTTTTTGAACGGTCACTAGGGGGTAGAGAATGGATGCTGTACAACCTTCCCATCCTTTGGCTTGGTTTGGTGAACTGGCTCGATTTAACGACAATCAAGAGCCCCAATAAATTTGTTGTTCTATTAACAATCGACCTTGCATCAAAAAATGTGCATTTCTGATTTACTCTTATTTTAAATCAAAACTAAAATTGACCGGCTCACTTGTTCGCAAAGGTCCGCGAAGCGTCGGGTCTTTGAGTACCGGTTTTTACTGATCCGTGTAGAGATCCGGTCCACTGAGCCGAGTCTTTCTCTCCCATGGCTGTTTCTGGCTACACGACTCCCTTTCTGGTTTAAGTTTCAATACATTAGTTGGTATAGTGATTTGCAATTTAGTTCATTCAATAAACCGTTTTAAATAAATTTTCAATAAATCTGTACATCAGTAGTGAACATTGTATTCAGGTAACTAGATTTCATGGCACACCTCCCTAGAATTCAATGCGGACAGTTCTGTTTAAATAGATTGCCCATCACAGGTGGAAGACTTGTGTTTCTGTTACAATGTGTAAGTTTTTGTGGCATTTGGTGTCGGAGTTGGTAACGCCGGCAACATCATTTGGTGTCGGAGTTGGTAACGCCGGCAACATAATTTATTTGGGGACTAAGGATAGGTCCATAACCTAACTAACAAAGAGACTGCCAACATAAGTAGGAAATACAATTTTTTGTTAGTAAGTTACAGTGTAAATTAATATAACTTTATATTTGCAGATTCTTGGCCCAAACCATCGCTGCGGAAAAGCCAATCAGAGACCAGGATCTAATGACTGCCTTCAACTCGGCTCTCAACGGAAATGATGAAAATGTTGAAATTGTCTTCCAGTTCTTCAAGAAAGACCTCGTAAAGATCGAACAAGTGTAAGTTTTAGAACATTACACACTCTGTCTCTAGAAAACTGCACCTTACCTGCCTACACGGAGAAAATTTGCTAAAATATTGCTAATTTATTTAAAAAATGTCTTGAAATTATTCGCATTCCTGTTAAAAATGGAACTAAATGCCTTTAACGGGTGAATTGACAGCTTTCCTAATAAAATATAAGTATTTTCTTTACATTTTTTACTCCAAATAATGTCAGGAATAACTGGTTACAGTAAGTTTAGTAGGTACCTTAACACCATGTATAATACAGGGTGTCCGGGGGTAAAGTGCTGAAACATCGGGAGGTGATTCTACATGATGGTAGAAGTAAAAAAAAATACTTTTTTCGAAATTCCGTGGTTTTTTTCCCATACATAACTATTTTACCACGGAAGAATATTATATTCTCCTTACAAAAAATTCAACTATTTTGCCTGAAAACTTCCTCAAAACATTAAAATTTCGAAAAAAGTAATTTATATTTTGTACTTGTACTCTCATGTAGAATTACCTCCCGAAGTTTTAGAAGCACTTTACCTCCGGACACGCTGCATACAACATGATTTTAATAAAAATACACATTAAATCAACTCAAGAACGTAACCAACATTTTCTATACCTTTTGATTGAAAAAAGTTTATTCGGTTTGGTTGGATATTATTTTAGCCTAAAAATCAAAAAAGTATGAACGAGGCTCCGATTGCGTTCCTCTGCTAACGTCAGGTGCTAAAGTTAAAGTAACGATTGTTTTCAGATATGGATCAAATACACAGACAGCAATCAATAACATGATCGGCCGTATGAAGGGAACACAGCTACAGAGGGTATGTTAATTAAACAATAAAATTATCGTGTGAAAAAAAACTACAAATCCCAAATTGGGTTAACAAAACTTCGGCTCTTTTCCAAAATTGAATAATTTGTTACACTATTTAGACACTTTATAAATGTTATATAATTTGTCCACCTCACTCATTTTTGGCGGTTCGGTTAAAAACGAATATTCAGATCCTGCGCAGAAAAGTCCCACGAACTTTACTTGTCTGTGCAGGTTTCTGTTTATTTCAATGTGTGCTCTTCAGCAGTCAACTTATGACTGATGTCTTAGTTTATTAAGAGCACTATCAAACCCTTCTGGCTTTAAATATATGATCACGTGCTTTGCCTCCAGCTCTTTGAAATGACACCCACATTTTATGTTAGGGCAAACCTATTAATTTTGCTTCAATAGCTTGGTTAAACCCATATCTGTGTTTATTTATACCTGGTAAATTATTATACCAATCTTAATACATACTTATTACAAGAAAGAAATAAGAAATATCACAGTTCCCTCATTGCTAAGGATCCCCGCTTCAGATGTTCCAATGAACCACAGGCTCCTCCACAATTGGTTTAACTTGGAGACAGTATGTCTGTCTGTGACCCTTGATCAGTTAAACGCATAGCTTATCTGGTCCTCCATGTTTGACCTTAGTAAGAGGTCTGATCGTTATTCCAAATTGTTACGTACCCCGTTTTGTTGGTTGTACCTATGCCACCTGCCATGTGTTAAGTAAGGTTGGTACTATAAACGCTTCACTCTAACTTGCCTTTGACCGTGTCGCAAGTCTCAATGTCTCATAAATAAAACAGTATCTTATCTTTCAAACACCCGTTACATATTGCGTATTTATTTTCATTTAACAAATGTTTAATTTTCATGTGTTTTAAAGGTGGTTGCATTCCTGAAGTCAAGCCTCTCATCGTCCGGAGTCAACTCTGGACTGTCAGCCGTCGCAGATGCGGCTTGTAACTACGAGTGGGCCCTGTATCACAAGGAAACTGTCGACTCCTGGCTCGAGAGCAAGTACAGTGGTGCCTCTGCCATCGTCTCTTCCTTCGCCCTGCTGGTGTCCACGTTGGCGCTGCTCATCAACAACAACAACTAAATTCAATAAAACTATTTGAATTTTGTACTAAAAATTTTCCAGACTTCATCCAAATCTTTTTCTTTCTATACCAAACACCTTGTTTCCTCGATCAAATTCCACAACATCGTTGATACATAAGTGCATATAACAAGTGGTTGTAATGGGTGTAACATGAGTAATGTAATGCGCAACGGGAAATCATGTAATAAAGAAACGCGTAACGTGCAACGTGCAAGTGCATAGTAAATGCTTTGTAATTTGCGTATGGCAAGCATCTCGCATCGTGTAACTGACAACATATGTAATTTAAGATACAGCATTGTTTGACTGTGCCAATTACCTAATTTTTATTTTATTGAACAAATTAGTATTTTTAATGTTAATGAGATGTACATAATATATACCTATATTCCATGTAAGTTAAAGCTATGTGTGTTAATATAATTTAAAAGTGATTAAAGGTGGAGCTATAAAATTTTATACATTAAATGTATTTATTTTTTACAAATTAATTATTGTACATGAAAAAATATAATTATTTATCAATAAAAATGAAATACAAAATAATATGTCATTCGTTTTCTATTATTTATTGACTCAAAAGAAATAAAGTATACATATACTTACATGGGAATGCCGAGTGTAGGTTTTAAGGAACCCTTATTATTGTAAAATAATACGAATATACATTGCACAATAAAGTGTAAAATATAGACGTAAAATTTTCAAATGTGGTAAATGAAAATCTTGTTCGAGTATTGGTTTTAAACATTGTGAAAACTAAAAAGGAGTATACGATGATAGAGACAAGATTTAATAAAATTAAAAAGAGAAGAAATGATGAAAGTTCGTAACGAGCAAATAGGTATGAAATTAGTTGCCTTTTGAAACCCACAAAATTATTAACACCAAACATATCGATAAGTTCATAGCGTTTGTTTTCAAGGTGATGAATTCTTGGAATTGGTGAATAGAGTAGTTACTATTGAGGTTATTGTTACGTTTATAAGTGTCTTTGCTACGAGTTTGTCTGGCAGGTAAATTATTATAAATTAATGCCAATAGTTCAGGGCTGTCTATTAGAGATTTAATAGTTTTAAATAAAAATAATATTTCAGTTTAAATTGTTCTAGCTGACAGTTTGAGAAGTCTGGTTTCGATACGTAAGTTATTATAATTTATAAATTCGATAGAAATATTCACTTTTAACATTGATATACCGAAATAATTATTGAGGTATGTTACTATAGCCTTCTTGTAACTATATTCCGTGCAGTTGAACACATCTACAAACTCTGCGAAATTACTACCAACTGCATGTAAACTAGGTACAAGTGAATATCTAAATGACTCAGTCCCGATATTGTTGTTGAAAATAAAAATAAATTTTGTCGAGTAGTTCTTGTTGGTATGTTGAAGGTGATTTGGCTTAATATGTCAGGACTGTCTATAATACCATTGACAATTTTAAAAATAAAAGTCCAGTCGGAAACGAGTCTTCTATCTGCGAGATTTAATAGTTTTGATTCTTTATTGAACATATACATTACAAGTGGCTGTAATTTATAGTATCTATTGGTAAACCGAGTTTAAAATTAATATAGCTTACAAGTTTATGTTGATTTTTTTTAATGGAATCGGAGTATATTTTAATGTGAGAGGACCAGATAGAAGATTTATATTCGACTTGACTTCGAACTATAGAAGAATATAAGCGTTTTAATATAGATAAGTTTTTAAAGTATCTGCCATTACGGAAAATGAAGCCAAGCATTTTTAATACTTTATTTGTCACTAAATTGATGTGAGAAGGAAAATTAAATTTGGAATCAAAAATTATGCCAATATCATTGATTTCATTAGCAGAGGTGAGAAACCACTGTTAATTTTATATCGACAGTTTAAAGGTTGATTTAATATAAAGAATCTGATTTTGGAGCACTTACTAATATGTTTAGATAAAGTTTGATAAGTTTGCACCAATTTTGTAATTTATTTGAATTTTAATACAATAATCTATGGTTTTTACTTGTTTAAAGAGCTTTAGATCATCGGCGAAAAGCAGCATATTACAATTATTAACAAAAACAGTAACGATATCATTAATAAACAGTAACAAAGTATACGACCTAAATGCGACCCTTGAGGTACCCCTCTAGTGAAAATGAATTTGTATGAAAGGTTAGAATTATTTCTTACTTGTAGAATTCTATTAGTTAGGTAGCTTATTATCCATTCCGATTTTGCTAATTTTATTGAGAAGAATTATATGTTTTACTTTGTCAGATGCTTTGATTGATGCTTTGAAGTAGGTATAAATTGAGTCGACATGGGATTTATTTCCAACTGAACATGATATAAAAAGTTCGTATAATGCTACGTATACATACACGAGCCTAACTGCTGAACTGAACCTTAACATTATGGGCAAGGAACAAAGTAACTTCAAACGGCGCGAAACGCCGCGCCGCTTGCAGTTGCTTCGTTCCATTCGCGTTTAGGTTCGCAATTGTATACGTACCATTAAGAAAAATTTGTTAGAGTGGATCTGGCCGGCATAAATCCATGTTGATTAGGTACAATGATGTTATTAATACGTATAGAGATTATATCAAGTATAAGTTTTTGAAACAATTTGGGGATTGTAGAGAGCGTGCAAATGTGTCGGTAATTTGTAACATCATGAGTATTGCCCTTTTTAAATGCAGGTGTTAAATAACAGTTTTTCCATAGATCAAGGAAGCAACCAGGAAACAGTGATTGGTTATATATTTGACATAGTGGTTCAGTTGGTATTCATACAGAGTTAATTAAAAAAGCCGGATTGACTTTGTCAGGGCCCGCGTTTTTCTTTTCGTCGAGTAATTTTATTTTGCGTATAACATCAGAAACATTAAAAAGCAGGAATATGAACCGATTCCTTTGGATGAAATGGTGGAATTTTGCGTTGCCTCTTCGTAAACATTTTTGAAGAAAGCAGCCATAAAGATAACAATTACTAATATATATAGTCATTTTCCCTTTAAAGTACATGTATATTGTAGGTAGACAGGGTTTATTTTTTCTTAATGAATTTATGTGTTCATTTTAGGAATAGACTTTTCCGTATTAAGTATGTGTGTTTGATATAATTTATTGGCCAGTAATTTACAGTCAGTTCTATATTTGTGAATTTTTTAGTAGTCTGATGTAGAGTTTGTTGCTGTCCTTGAAATTTTTGTGCCAGATTTTTTTTAATAAGTTATTTGAGTCATTATTAAAACATTTGGCAAACTTTGATCGTTTGATTTGAGTTGAGGGAACGTATTTATCGATAGCCGTGTAGATGATGGAGTAAAAAGATTCAAGATTAAGGTTAGCATTTATTTTATTGTCTAAAAAAGCACAATCTGCATTTTAAACGTGTTTTATTATCAGTGGATATTCTGCTTTGGCAAAACTAAATGAGTAGTTAGGAACAGCGTTGGTGTGTGTGTTTATGTAATTGTTCATAATGGCATGATAAAGGGAGGATGGTGGAATCTAGGGGTCTATTGATTTACATAATTTTACTGAAGGATCGCTACTAAATTCGAGGTCTAAAATATGGTGATTAGAATTAACTACATTATTAATTTGACTAAGTCCTAGGAAATTTCACACATTTATAATTTGACGAGCATTAGAGATATTAAAATGGTTTTGTTGGATTAATAATTTGGGTAATCCAATTTATATTTCGAATATTGTAGTCACCAATTAGCAGCATTCTAGCTGTGGTTTTTGTATATTTGTGTAACTAATCCAGGTGGTATATAAACACATCCAAGAATAATCTGTCCTAAGTTTTTCTTGAGTAGGACGAAAAGTTGTTCTGTGTTTTTATGTTTCCATTTTAGACTAGACGAAGTTATGGATTTGATAACAGATATTATTACATCCCCTCCTCTTGATTTGCTGCTTCGTGTTGTATGTGTTATGAGAAGTGAAATCTAATTCCTCTGTATTGAAAATAGGATCCAACCAAGTTTCAGCCATGAAATGTATATTTGAAATGGATGGATTTGAAGCGAAGATAGATCTTAGCTCTTTAAGTTTTGTGCGGCAGCCCTTTTATTTTGGTAGTAAAACATAATGGCTTTAAGTTTTTTGGATTAGTATTAACAATTAGGCTGGCCGCATACATACGTTTTTCGTATTCGATTTCCGAATTCGTTTTCCGTATTCGGACATCCGAATGCACGGAATCAGTAGAAAATACATTAACTGCCGCACACGTTCGTTTTAGTTCCGAACGGAACAAATTCCTTACGCACGTTCCGAATGCGAGCCGGCGCGTTCGGAGAAACCGAATGGAAAAAACCTAATGACGTCATGTGGAACGCAGCTATTGCATAAGTTTGTTTGTGCCGACGCAAACGTACGGAAATTTCCGTTCGTAATTCAGTGTTGCCAACGGATCTTGACCTAATATCGCCGTTTCTCATACATAAGGTAGCGTAAAGTAGCCGAATTTGCTGTTAGGTGGGACATGTTTAAAATTGATGTTTTTACGTCAAAATAAAAATTTTCTCGTAAGGGGTTTTCACGTTTTCACGGAGGGGGTGGCTAGAGAATTTCAAAAAAAAAAAATGGCCCCAGAAAATAAAAAAAATTCATGGGGAGGGTGGCTAGAGAATTTCAAGAAAATATAAAATTTGTCCCCAGAAAAATAAATTTCATGGGGGGGGGGGTGGCTAGAGAATTTCCGGACATGTTTAAAATTGTTTTTTTTTGAAGTAGCTTAATTGGCGACCAGTCGCCTTTTAGATTTTTTCGGCGCCGATTCTCGCTCTGAGTAGCCTAAATGGCGATATATCGCCCTTGTTGGCAACACTGGTTCTAACGTTAAAACATTCCGAATGAAGAAAAACGAACGTTTGCGCTAGTCTCACGGAATTCCGAATACGGAAAACGAATTCGGAAATCGAATACGGAAAACGTATGTATGCGGCCAGCCTTACAGGCTTATTGTTTCTGCATTCCGGATTCACCATCTAGAGTTCTTTGATCCAGGATTAATTGTAGAATGGTGAGATAATTTCTTTGGGCTGGGGTTTGAAATTTTAAAACCCGGTTAGTCGGTTATGTTGTTCTTTTTCCTCAATATAGCTTGGGTAGAATTATCAAGCAAAACTCTTAGAGGTCTTGGTTTTTCCGTTTTTTTAAATCGAGAGTTTAGTCGAGATACTTGTTGTATCATCAGTAATTTTGTCGTTCGGGGAACAGGCTGGGCTCTAAGGAAAGATAAATATCATTATTTTTTTATCTTTTTTCCTCTCCTCTAGCTCATCAGCAGCTTCGCACATTGATACATTTGAATATTCTTGTGGTGAGTTTGATTCTATGAATTTTGAGGAGATCATGTGTTCATAAGACCTAGCCTGTCCCTCGAGGATTCCAACTTTGACACTAACATCCAACATGGTGCCAGAGAGGTTGGAAAATTTATTGAGTAATTTAGCCATCTGATCTTTTGTTAGCTTTAGTGCTGGATCAGTAATAGTACTATGTAATGCACTGATTTCTTCCTCGACCTTGTTTATATATGATAGTGCATGTGAATTTTGTTGATGTCTTATTTTTTAGATACTATTGTTGCTATAGTGCCAATAGTAATAAATTTAATTGCAAATCCCATTCATGCAGCTTGGAATGAACATATTTTTTATTTTAGTATGTTATGTTAATGTGAATATACCATAAAATGTAATTAATTTATGCTTGTTTTATGTAAATACCCAAAGGGCGTAAATAAATAAATAACAAATTCGACAACACTGCCTCAAAACGGAATATTTTACAATCCAAAGTGAACTTTTTCAGCAAGGGGAAGGAGTTGTAATAGGCAGTACGTTATCGCCAGTACGAGCAATTTAATTAAGAATAAGTTTGAAGAAGTAGCACTAGACAGAGCTTTGGCTTTTCCTAAAGTGTGCTGAAATAAGTACCGGAAATACAGTGCTGTGGCGAAGTAAAATATATATTAAAGAAAAATCTTTTAAATGCATTCGTACCTCTTCATTCTTATCTGAGATAACTTCTAAAATAATCCTGAGTGAGTGGAAATAAAGCATGCGTCTGAAAACTAAGCGACACAGATAGGAAAATGCGATAAAAACATCAGTAGTAGCATCATGATCTTAATACCTTCTAGCGGAACTGATAAGATTGGTAGTGATCTCAAAGTCACTGTTTCGCTATAGGGATTATTTTAACAACAGGGTTGTCACAAAAGAAATCAGATAGCCCTCAAAATTACTGCGTTAAATAATGTGGTGTAATAATTTCTTAACTACATTTTCACAGGCAAACTCATAGTGATATGCAGTTGCTCCCTCACCCAATTACACAAATGTATCTTTTTCTTGAGTAAATAATAATAAAGAGTGAGTTTTTTTGTTTTTTAAATAAGTAATTTTTCTTATAATCATTTGAATACACGAAAAGAGAGGCTCATGCCGTAAATGAACTGTTTTTATTCATTTTCGTGGATAATGTTCTTAATATATATATTTTACAACATATTTCAAATTAGAAACATTAAATCAACATCGGCGACGACAATTCAAAATTATTAAAAATAACAATCTAGTGTAGAATAGATAATAAACCCTCTTTTAAAGGACAATATCGATATATAAAACTTTTGAAACAAGATGTTTTCGATGTCTATTAATCGAAAATGTATTATTTTTGTAAGCATTTTTTTTCGAGTCCCCACTGCCCCCAACCTTCTGGGGCATGTTGGGTGGTTGGCATGTCTTTATTGGGGTGTTGTGGGGCTGAAGGCAGTGGGGAGGTAAAGGAGATGGGGAAGAGGAAGTTAGGAAGGTACCCGGCTATTCAGAAGTAATCACCGAACACGGTCGAACCCATTTCAAGCAACGTTTCAATCCTGAATGGTGGTCTTATACCAGGGCGATGCTGAGAGTACATTTCACACCGGAACGTGCCGCAAATATACTACATATATTATTTTTAATGACTTACTGGTGAAATAATACAATTAATAAAATTATGGGACTAGCTACCATATGTATTCCTTTTTCCCCAGAATACTAATGGAGGGAAACAATTATACCAAGTCAGTGGACATCTTAAATTTATCTTTAAACTAATATAAAATGTTTGTTAATGAAGCAATTCAGTTATGTACCATAAATAATGTATATTCCTAATATTCATATGTAAAAATGTAAAAGGGCTAAAATAATATTTACCTGCTCACGTCGGGATTTTAACACGCTAGCTCCAGCTTGCCATTCGAGAGCCTTACGGAGGCCGTCAAAATGAACCAAACTGCCAAATAAAACCTATTGGAAGAACTGACAAAAAGAATAAACTAGAAAGGTGGCAACCCTGACAAAATCAAACAAGTAGGTCTATAAGCAGTGGCGGACAGCTAATATGTGCTCCCGAGCGCCGAACAACCAACAAAATTTCCGACATGGCTAATCACAATATGAAACTCGGTTCGGTTATAATATCTCATACATAAGGTACCTACTTTTGCAGACCGACTGTGACTTGTGCCTATGTTTTCGATTGCGATCCAAAATTTGTCTGCTTTGTTCGCATATTCTGTGGAACAGTCGAAAGCGTGGGTACATACTATTCAATGAAAATATAATCATATCGAGGACGGTGTCCGAAGCTTTACCAACACAGCAGAAGGAATGGTTTGTTTAGTAGAAAGTTAAACTAAAACGCGTATATTTGATATTATTGTCGATATCATGTCTTCAATTTACAATCTGCTCTTTTTCAGCGAATTGTTTCGTTTACAGCTTTTTTCGATATAAGTGTAGCGTCGAGAAAAATCTAGATTAAATAATTAATAATAAACCGCTCGATCTACTTAGTACCTACTCCTGAATTATGTACCTGCAATCCAAATCGCATCGTAAACAGAACAACCTACGTACTTCAAACACCTACTTGTCTACCAGGTGACAATACGTCACGGGCCGTCTTACACATACGAGAACTCGCCAGAAGGAACGAGTCTGCCGCCTATGCATAATTGCCACGCTGTCGAAGGTTCCTGAAACATACAGTCTGTGCGAGTGCCTAGGATTTAGTTTCCATCCATCTACCTACTGCTGCCGTCGGCCGTGCAATATAAATAATCCCGACGCAGCGAGTCAGTCAGTCAGTCATCTATCAGCCGTCAGTTGAATCAACGAGTGATCACCCGCGCTCTTCTTACTAGCGCGAAGGACAACGTACCCGGCTTCGCCCGTACCATCATGGACTCCATCGGGACATCATCTTAGCGCCTTGTCCAGATCGCCGTTCCTGGCAAGCGCTACTCGGATTACAAGCGCCCTGGTTCCAGTGTCTCTGACCAGCGCTTCTTCCACGCCATCATGACCATCACGAGGACACGCAGCATCCTCACTGGTCACGCCGCTCCCGTTCAACCGCCTACAAGGTCCGCCGCACCTTCGGCCGTCTCGTCAGCACTGGGGTGCCTGAAGACCTACGTTCTTCGCCAGTGCCTGACCTTCATCGAGTCCCGGTCACCAGCGCCCGGCGTCGACTCACTGACCCGCGCTTGACCAGCACATCACCGCAGCGTCCGGAGTATTCAACTTTTGTCCTACATCATCTCCTTGTCTCGGCAACTGACTCAATAAACACAGTGACCTTCATAACACGCTTTTTTATTTTCGTGCCTCATCACCTGATCCCCAAATAAGCATACAAAACAAAATATTTCATTAAGAGATGAGTGTAGTTTAGAGTAGTTATTATAAGTTCAGTCAGTTGTCGCGCATTGTCTGTTGAATTTTAATCCTTTATTTTTCTGCGAAAGTTTTGAAGTTTAATTGCAGGTTATATCGATCATATATATCAATTATTAATTATATCAATTGCAGGTTATTCCAACTTATGATTACTTTTGTGTGTGTTCATCGTATAAATTAAAAATGAGTTTGAATGTACAACATTTGAATAAATGAAAACAAAGCGATAATAAAAAGGCCGATTGAAGAAGTTTACTCGATCATTTAACAAAAAAATATATAACAAAGCTTTGTCGCTCTGTTAAAATAATAATAAATAAACCACTCACTTAACAATTGAATACTTTATTTTGTTTTCCGTGTTTAATTATTTGAATTCAGTAAACATCTTTTGCAGCAACATTAGTCGATTGCGAACAATTCACCAGTGCAGGTCAAATTTACCAGAACATGATTAAAATGTGACTTTTGAAAAAAGTTCAGTTAGAAGGTGAACTCTGTGCAATTTACGCCCGCGACGATTTTTCAAATGCTGCAATTTTACAACTCTTTATAGTACTTGTTTATTTGAAGACTTTTCCGAGACAGTGAAATTACTAAAACTTGTGTGCACCATTCCAACCTCAGTTGAAAGCGAACTCAGTGAATGCATTGAAAAAAGGTTAATTCAGTCTATGTCTGATTTCAACACGAGAGTCATAGAGGTCTTCACTAAACAAAAGGAGCAGAAAATAGTACTTCTTTGTAAAAAGGCATGTCCTTTTATTTAATTTATTTTATGACTTAATGTTGTACTCCGGTGAACCCCCGCATATTTTGACCACCGGCCGCCACTGTCTATAAGTATATTTAAATACATATATTTTCAGTAATCCTTTTATCTCATAACGAAGAATTTACAAAGATAAATTTTCTTATAAGTAACGATATTTATAGACATACGCCATAGTAGTTAAACCACCTTAAGACGCAGTGAGTTTAAATTTTTAATATTTTTCAATAATAACATATTTTGAATTTATTTAACTAATACTTCTTGTTTATGTGAATTCCGCACAAGATTTCTAACTAGTTCGTTGAATTGTGAAATATTATATATTATAAGTGTCACATATATTTTAGTTCCGCTAACATTTAAGGGTTTTTCTGTTTAACGGTAATGTTTTTCACATATACTACTTTAGCTACGCCAACAGTTAAGGGTTTTTCGGTTTAGCGTTTAAGTTTTTCATACTAAAATTAATTTTTGATTTGAGACCAAAATACTCAACCAAACTGAATAATATTTTTTAATCAAATGGTGTAGCAAAAATCAAATACAGATATGTGCTAATTTATTTATTTGTGTTTCAAATTATAAAATATAGTCAATGAAAGAAATTAAATTTTCACGATTTTAGAGGCAAGTTTGGCAATTATTTTTAAATTAATTGTAATTTTTAATAAATATTCTTGCCTTTTTTACCATGAAAATATTATAATGAAATATAATTTTTTATTTATTAACGTTTAAACCTGTTAAACTACTTATGTAGTTTGTCAGCAGGTACATAATGACAACATTAAGGGTTGTTCTGGACCACTGTCTAATCCACTTCTACATATATTTAATCTTACGATTAAAAACGGAATTTTTCCTAAACTGTGGAAGCTGTCAAAAGTTACCCCTCTACATAAAGATGGTGACAAGTGTCAGGCAACCAATTACCGTCCTATAGCAATTCTTTCCGCACCTGCCAAGTTATTCGAAATAATTATTCATAAATATGTATATGCCAAGGTTGAACCATTCTTGATCGAACAACAACACGGATTTCGACGTGGCCGATCAACCACTACAAACTTGATGGCATATACTGATTACGTGGCGAGAGCGCTCGATAATAATGAGCAAGTTGACACGTCGTACCATGACTTTGCGAAAGCTTTCGATAAGGTTGATCACTTAGTGCTCTTAAGTAGGCTTGAAGAAATTGGTTTTTCCGAAAACTTAATTAAACTCTTTGCTAACTATTTAAAAGAAAGGGAACAATTCGTTTCCTATGGTGGTTTTAACTCTAACGCGTATCCTACAAACTCTGGTGTGCCGCAGGGTTCCAATTTAGGACCCTTATTGTTTCTAATTTTTATAAATAATATTCGGGGAAAAATCAAATTCGTCCGTTTTTTACTTTTTGCAGATGATATTAAACTGTTCTTAAGAATAAGATCATTAGAAGACTGTAAAAAGCTCCAGGAAGATATAAATGCAATTATTGACTGGAGTATTGACAGCAAACTCGGTTTCAACTTCCAAAAATGCTCAGTTATGTGTTTTACGAGGTCACAAAAGATCGTATATTTTAATTACAAAATGAAAGATACATCACTAAAGCATACGGTGACTTATAAGGACTTAGGAATTATGTATGACGCTCGCTTAACATTTCACGCTCACATTGAAAAGATCTGTAAATCAGCTACAAGAATGTTAGGTTTTGTCATACACAATTCAAAGGAACTGACAAACCTTGCAGTCATTAGGCTGCTTTACTTTAGCTTAGTGCGTAGCATTCTCGAGAGTGGATCTCAGGTATGGGGGCCAGAGGACACTGTCTATGTACTAATGGTCGAGAAAATTCAAAAGAAATTTTTACGATACCTCTATATGAGAGAGTTTGGTTTTTACCCATGGCTGTTTCCAACAGCATTTATCTCGGGAATGCTGAATATCTGCAGCCTTAGTTCCAGACGGGACGTCGCATTATTGATGATGGCTTACAAGCTTCTGAATGGTTTAGTATCAATTCCAGACATTCTGTCAAAAATAGGACTTTATGTCCCGGATAATTTCACGAGAGGCCGCCAACACAGGCTTTTAATTCTTCCCAGGTCCAGAACTAACTTACCAATGGTGATGCCCCTGGGAAGACTCACTAGGTTAATTAACTCCCTTCCAGCTAACTTGGATATTTTCCATATGTCCTACAACGACTTTAAGCGCGAAATATTGTATTTGTTTTAACTGTATACTTATGTATAATTTTTTTTCCATATTTTGTTTACCGCTTTTGCATATGTTTTAACTGTATACTTATGTATAAAATTTTCTTCAATAATTTGTTTACCGCTTTTGCAATGTATTGGTTTTTGTACTGTTTTTGCAAATAAATAAAATAAATAAAATAAAAAAAATAAATAAAACATTTTTGCAATAACATGGTACAATGGTAAACAGTATGTAGGTATGTATAATGATGATGATAAATTAACAATAAATGATAAGTTGGTTAAATTACAGAATTGTATAAATATAAATATGTAAGAAGCAGTATAAGCCTCATATAACAACACAAGCACAAATGAGTTTAATATGAACAAATGAATATAATCAACAAGTAAAAATATTAAAAAAAACAATTTTTATGGGTTTGAATTTTATTTTCAAATGACCAATTTACGTTGGAACACAAATTTGTTTTATATAAATTTTAAATTCCGACACAAAAAATGCCTTTTTTTAAATTTCTTTTTTTTTATTTATGTTTACATTGTAGGTTAAGAAAGATTATTTTTTTATATTAATTCACAAAAAAATGTCAAATTTGCATTTAAAATCATGAAAAATTGAATGGCTTAAATTATCTAATTAGAAAAAAAAGTAAATAAAGCAGCACATATCCGTACTTGATATTTGCTATAATTGTTTAGGTACGGTTGAAAAATTCCGTTTGTAATTTTGTAAATTATACACAATTGTTATTACAATTCGAATGTTCATATCAAATAACGTTCGACTGGACATTATTTTTGTTAGACGTATTTACTTTTCCGAAAAAAATTCCAATTTTCGAAATAATTTTTTTTTTTTCATTATTTCATAGTTGAATCCTTTTTTTCAGATTATCAAATTTTCTAATAGAAATGAGAAACTAGATCTTAACTGTTGTGAATTTTTATAATGTCTTTTAAAACTCTGAGATAAATATTAATAATATTTTTAATTTCAATGACGTTTTAACTGCAGTCAAACCACTAGTACGCTTGTGGAATAACTTTCGACGAGATGTCAGTACGCAGTATCACCCATAATTTATAGCTCTTTGATAAAAACGACGTACATTTTTTCTTTGAGAGCAATTTAAAAAAAAAAAAAAAATTACTAACGACATAAAGTTTTTTTACAGGTTTTTTTTTCGATATCTGTCTCACTAGGATAAACCTGTCTCGATACAGACGTATTTAGTACATAAATTAATGTTTACATATTATTTGATACTTACAACATTTCATAACATTAAATGACAATGTGAAAATGATAAATTGGTTAATCAGCATCTAGTACATACTTATGAGGGGATTATTATAAAATTTGTGATCTTGGATCTGTCTTGTCTGATGATCTAAGACTTGATGTCAGTTTTATATTTCTAAAAACATTCGTTCAGTCTAATGGGTAGTGGGAGAGCATTATATAGCCTTGTTGCAAAATATCTAAAATTTCTCTGGTCAAAAGTTGTTTTAGCGAAAGGGATTTGTAAGAGATTATGTCCTTTGGTTCTAGTATCACGAGCAGTTTGGACATTGTCAAAAGTAGTTTTGTGTTTGAAGAGGTATGCTAGTATGTTTTTGGCATAAAGTTGCCTAATGTCCATAACACAGTTTTTCCTAAAGATTTCATACGAGCTGCTTGTGATTGGTTGTTTGAGGATAATCTTTATTATAAGTTTCTGAGCTTTAGATATTGGATCAATGGCGGCAGCGTTTGCTCCTCCCCATGCTATGATACCATACTGTATTAAAGATTGACAAAGTGCATAGTAGATTGTTTTGAGCTGGCTTAGGTTGAGAAAGTTGCGAGTTTGTCTAAAAAAGTAAATGAATTTTCTAAGTTTGTTTGCTGTAGTGGTTATATGTTGTTTCCACTTCAAATTGCTGTAAAAAATAATACCTAAGTATTTAATTTTAGGAACCTGTTCTAAATAAGGGCAATCGCATGTTATCGTATTTGTCAGGTTGCAAGCACATATTTTAATTTGATTTTCTTGGGTTCTTAAGGAAGGATTAATACTTAATTCAATATATTTAGTTTTTGTCACATTCATTTTTAGTGTATTATTGTTTAACCATCTTTTAACAACAGTTATGCCCCTGTTAGCTTTTATGTATACATCATTCATATTGCTTGATTTGAAGAGGAGAATCGTATCATCAGCGAAACTTACGATTTGGGCATCTATTTGAAGATTACATTATTCATTTATGTATATTAAGAACAAGGTAGGACCTAAAACGCGTCGTTGAGGCACGCCTTAGCTAATTGGTAATTGATTGCTATTGCAGTTGTTGATTTTCACACTTTGCTTTCAGTTTGACGGGAATCGCTAATAATAGTAAGTTCATCACCATTTATACCAATATTAGAAAGTTTTTGTAAAAGTTTAGGGTGAGAGATAGTACTATCAAATGCTTCGCACAGGTCTCAGAATGTTGATATGCATTTTGATCCCTTGTCTAAGTTTTCATTTAGAAAATCGGTAACAGTTGCCAGGGCTTCGGAGGTGCCTTTATTTTTCCTGAATCCAAACTGGTTGAGTGATAGTATGTTATTACTACATGATAGATATTAGTATATACAGATGTGTCGGTTTTTAAAAACATTGATTGATTGATTTTCTTCACAAATTTTGCAACAATTATTATTATAAGATGTTACAAAGGTGATATTGGATTTTTGAACATAATTATCCGATTTATGAGATGTTGAAGTTGACTTGATAGGATTGATTTAGGCATATGAAATTTTTAAGTTAAACTTTTAGTAAAGGTTTCCATTCAAAATGTACATGATCGTTTTGTTCTAAAATATTAATTCTCTCCTATTCTCGAACTGTTTAGTCTAATTTTTTAGCTATATGATGAATAAGTAACGCATTCCAATGTTCTGTAGCTATGTTAAAAGAATTAAGAGAACGTAGATTTATTTTGATTTTATCGAAAAATGATAGATCAACATTTAATAGTGGCGATATCAATTTTTTCTTGAATATGATATTGGATTATCAATTGTTGATTATTAGTAGAGCGTCCTTAGTAATATTATCTATACTGTAAAGTCATGTACATTCCACGTCACGTGCGGTAAATAAACGGATTATTGCGGCTTAGTCTTCGACGGCTATAACACTAATTCTCGTTGATATTGAGTTAATCGATAAATGATGACAAAGTACAAAATTGTGCAGAATAAATGTGTAAAAAACAATATATGATTAAAACCAATAGATTAGTTCATTTTATCCATGGAGCTATTAAAATTAGAGGCGCTATTGCGTATTAATATTTCGTCGAAAGGTGTTCCACTGTTAAAACACGATAAGCGGTGCGCGTCTACTGAATTCGAAAGTTTCGGGTCGTTCGGTGTTCGGTCGTTTGGAGCGTTGGAGTTCAATTGGAAATAATAAAGGGGAACCTGTTTTTTCGATTCATGTCTCATCTAAATATAACTTTTGTCAATTTTAATTTTGTTTTTAATTTAATTTTATATTATAGAAACAAACAGTACATGATTTACAGAGATGAAACAATATACAGGAATAGGATACTTCATGTTGTGTACCTATGATATGTTTCCTTGTAATGTCTGCTAAATGGTATATTTATTCCTTAATTACCAGGTGACTTGTGTAGCTCATAGGTGTGTGTGTGACGTGTGTAATGTATGTGTGAGTGTCTGTATGTATGCGCATTGAATACTTTAAATTATTGACATGATGCCACGTTTGAATTTGGGCAGTGAATCCGAAAAAATGTCAGTGTTAGAGTTAAGACAAATATTATTTAGAGTATGAAGAGCTCGGTTAATTGTCGAATTAGATGCTGCATTTGTTTTATAATTTAGCGTGTGGAATAGCACTGTATGTCGTGTACATCTCAAAGGTATGTTAAAGTTAATAAGCGACAGAAGTTCAGTACAGTCAATCTCATTGTTTAAAATTCTGTGTATAAATATTGAGTCAGCTACTGGTCGTCTTCGCTGCAAAGTTTCAAATGTACACTCAAAATTATTGTTGAATTTGTAGATAATATATTTTATAAATTTGTTTTGGATTCGTTCTATACTATCTATGTAAAGTTTATATTGTGGATTCCAAATAGGCGATGCATATTCCAGTGTACTTCTGACTAATGCGAAATATAACATTACAATTGGATTACTGACTATTTTACTTACACGTAGCACGAAACCAAGCATTTTATACGACCTATTAACGATTGAGTCAATGTGCTTATTAAATATAAATTTGCTATCAAGGTAAACGCCGAGGTCTTTACATTCAATACATATATTAGATTTTTCTTTAGAAAGCGTTCAATACCCGATTGCGGTCACTACTTTTTTACTCGTGTGATTATGCAATTATTAAATTAGTTACACGTAAAATCACTGGAAATTATAATTGTAAGATTTATGAAGCTAAAAATATTCATAAAATGTTTGCCTCAGGATCATCGCCTTTAATCAACAAATACTGTCAATTTTCTACAAAATGTAATCAAATATATGTTTGTTGACAAATTATAGAAGAAACACCCTTAGTTTACCTGAAAATTAGTAAAAAAACTAAAACAAATTAAAAACTTATTTCAATTATAGAATTATTAATTATAAAAAAATATATATTTTTCCGATCATTTGAAAGTACCTATATCTCTCTTCATTTAAATTTGCAATTTTGAAAAATTATACTTAAATTCACTGCAAATTTGAGTTCATTGAACGTAAAAAATTCACGCAGAAATAACTAACCTGTGAATTTTTAGTTATTCAAGTGACTGAAATACGATACAGGCGAGGATGTTTAAAAAAAACCAAAAGAAAAAAATCCAAGTTTCATTTCTCCGTAAAATGTATATTTTAAATATACAATTATTTACAGAAAGATTTTCAGGTAATATATTTATATATTTTTTAAATTAAATACATTGTAATAATTATCATTCCATGAGGATTCTATGGATCTCTTTTCCATATTGCTTTATAAGCATTTTAATTGCATGATTTAGCTCCCTTTACTGGTCCTAGTGTTTATGTGAAATAACATAAAATCTGACTAATTATTCAGGTAGGTTGGCAGGCAATATATAATTATATCTAGGAGACATTGAAACATCCTGAGATCAGAAAATTTAAGTCTCAAGTCTTTTCAACAAAAATGATGGAACGGATGTGGAATTTTGACGGCCGGCAATGTCCAGTGGTAACGCATTGGACTGCCATTCCGAAGGTCGCGGGTTCGAACCCGGCGTGCGCAAATAAATTTTATTTGATTAATTTGTGTTATTTCACAATTAATTAATTAAAATAATATATAGTATATTTGCGGCACGTTCCAGAGTGGAAGATACTACCAGTATCGCCCTGGTGTAAGACCACCATTCAGAATTGAAACGTTGCTCCAAATGGCTTTAGCCGTGTTTAGTGACTAGATCTGAATAGCCAGGTACTTCCCCACCTTCCTCTTTCCCTTGCCCACTTACCTTCAGCCTCACAACATCCCCCAATTGGGGATGCCATAGTCTCACTGGCTCCAGACGGGAGCAGTTGGGACTCTTGTGAGGTATTCACTATAAAATGATGGATTCGACTTTCCTCCTGTTTTGAAAGTCAAGTACGATTTGATTGCAGTTATGACCTTCTGCTTACATTCTTCTTATTATACGTAATGACATAAAATTGTGACCAATAAATAACAATCTCTCATAAACCACAATAGGTATGGACCAATAAATCATTACTGACAATGATTTGTGATTAGGAATTCGTTATTATAAATTATGAATTCTTAGGTATTCAATGACATGATCTCATAAAATAGTATTTAATTAATGATAGTGGAGTGGACTTATGATTACTGATTCTTATTTTTGGTATGTATTTATCGATTAATCCAGGTATTGTATTATTTTTAATTATAATACAATTTAAGTAACGAGACACAGAGTAATACATAAGTACCAGATTCTTCTGTTAGAAGTGTAAAAATAAAACTCTTCGCATGTTAGAATTTGCCGAAGGATTAAGCATATTATAATGTAAATTAAATTAAATTATATACACCACTATTTAATCCATATATATATTATGATTTAATTCTATGCTTAGCAGATTAGTTGTTAATGTTCCTTTATCTTTAAATAATTTTAACTTGGAATTAAATATTATCAAACAATCAATAACGGTTATAGGACGAAATTAATAGATTATAAGTTAAACAATATATATATACTAAATTATTAAATAAAAATAAAACACTTTATTTAAAAACCACGAATTATTGTAAATTTTATTAAGACCGAATGGTTTCGATTCGTAAAAGCATCTTCAGGGTTCAAAACTTAACTGAGTTAAAATTTTGCGAGTTAAATTTAGAACCCTGAATATGCTTTTACGAAGCGAAACCTGTGGGTCATAAAATTTACAATAATTCCTGGTTTTTAAACAAAGTGTTTAATTTTTTTTTAATAATGTGTCAAACCACAAGGTGACTGTTTTTTACCAAAATATACAGTATATTTATAATTTATATATATACAGTAAATCAGGAATGTATAAAATTTCATCAAGTCGGAAACAAGTCATCTATTTGAGATTTTTATTAATTTTAATTATTTCATCAAGTGGTCGTAATTTATTAATAATTTATAGTTAATATATCTCTGAAATTTATGCTGAAAGTTTTTAATGGGTTTTAATTTATTTATAACCGGCTCTTTATACTAAGAAAAAATTAAAAACACATCTAGAAAATATCAAGGGTAGGAAATAATATATTCTAAGCGAATCGGGGGTCTTTAAATTAGTTTAAAATGATTGTAACTTTGTTTACAGGTAAGATTAATCAGAATTGTAATTATATAGTTAAGGAGCGGAGCACCTAAGGTGTTAATGATTTTTTTTGCCAGATTTTGGAAACAAATCATTCTTTTGGTATAGTAAATGACAATCTCCTAAAATCAGTCATTAAATCCCAAAAAGCCATGGCGAACATTATTCTGAAAGTCCCTGTAAGATCTATCAATGACAAAATCTTCAACAAACTTAACATCATGTCACTTAAACAATTAAACAACTCTATTCTAAAACAACTCTCCTTTACCATACATACAAAACACAAGATATAACAACTAACACACTAGAAACACCACATCTCAGGGTCTTCATTATTTCGAAGATAATTTCATTGCTATTTTCTAGTTCGGTAGAAATAGGTTCAAAATGAAATAAAATTATATAGAACCCATGGAGAATAAGAGAAAAATGCTAATCTTAATTATTATTATTGATATATGTTATTATGACTTGACTCTGTGCAAAAACGTAAATTATGACTTGACTCTGTGCAAAAACGGGCGGTCCGTTTGATAGATTCCCCAATCTTAACAAACGGACTGCAATCTTTAGAGCACAGGCGTCATGTAGGTATGCTGTCCTTGTTCTATCGGTATTACAATGGAAGATGCTCTGAGGAACTACCGTCATTGATCCCTTCGGCACCGGTGCGTAGTCGGGATACACGCCAAACGCGCGCCCAACATTTGTACACGGTTGACATTTGTCACATGAGAACGGGTCGCTTCTACGATTCGTTCTTAAGTTCAACAGCTCGGCTGTGGAACGAACTGCCGGCCTCTGTGTTTCCTCCCTCCTACAACATGGGACTCTTCAAGACCCATGTTCACTCCTTCCTCTCCACAAAAATAACCTCCACACAGCATCCCCAAAGATGACATAGGCCATGAGGGAAATTATTTTCTTCAGGGCCTCCTGTGTGGAGTTAATGTAAAAAAAAAAAAATTATAGCCTTCTTTTAACTTTATTCCATGCAGTTGAACACATCTAATATTACTGAGAAAGTATTGCCAACTGCACGCAATATTGGTGGTACAACCGAGTATCTAAATGACGAACTCCTGATATTGTTGTTAGTTAAAAATAATTTTTGACCGATTCGTTCTACTTGGTATGTTGAAGGTAATTAGGCTCAGTAAATCAGGGCTGTCTAAAATTTCATCAAGTCGGAAACAAGTCATCTATCTATCTGAGAGTTTTATTAATTTTGATTCTTTCATCAAGTGGTCGTAATTTATAGTAGTTATTAACTGTAGGTAGATCGAGTTTATAGTTAATATATCTCTGAAATTTATGCTGAAACTTTTTTAATGGATTTTAAGTGGATTTTAAGGTGAGGGGTCCAGATAGATGAATTATATATAAACACATCTAAAGATTATCTATTCAGTGGTTTTAAAACGTAGATTGTACTTACTTCGAATAAAGTCACTGGCGTCTGGTTCCGCAAAAGATAGTAGAATGTGACGTTTATATGTAGTACTATAAAATAAAAATTTTAAACGCAATAATTAGCAGTAAAAACTTTTATACCTTGAAAATCTTATCTTTTTAATATTAGGCTTAGTAAATAATTTTGTCTGTGTAAATTTTATAGATTAATTTCCCTAATTATTTTGGTGACGTGTTAGGAAAATATTTTGTAACATACGTATTGTTTATGAATGTAAATTTAAACCTATCAGATATGGTGAACGATATTAATTCTCCTTTATCAGAGCGACGAATAAAACGGTATGCTTAAGTTATGGCGCTGTATGATATATTACCAATAAACTGGATTTTTAATGGTATTACAGTAAAACTAATACCGCTAAGCGATATCAGTTAATGTTTCCAAAATGTGGACAGTATTCAAATAAGCCTTAAAAAAGCGGAGTTTATGTGGGCTTAAACACAATTATTTTCAGATAGGATATCACAATTAAGGCGGAGGGATTTTTTAACTTTTTTTTAATCATTTTAATATCCCTGTGTGTTTGTTTAATCACTGATCCTATCTTAATAATATATAAAAATTCAGCAATATGTTTGTGTTCGCAAAACTCGAAAAGAAGTCGACCGATGTCGCTGAAAATTTCAAAGTTTGTTTTTATCAGTGTTTTATATTTATTTTGGATTTATTGACTGGTAGAAGTCGGGGACGCCCAAATAATACTGTACGTAATATTTCTGCGCCAGAATGAGATAGCGTAGCGAATTAAAGTCGATTTTTTGTAGTTTTTCAACAGTAACATTGTAATGAATGGTGGAAAAAGTCCTAGACGCCCGAAGAAGACATTAGCCATAGCGAAGCGTAAATTTTATTGACCTAAAAAGACATCTTCAGGTAGCGCGGATAACCTTAAATTTAAAAAAACTATTTTTTCACATGTTACTAGAGCTCCTCATAAAGCGCAACTTTCATTATTATTATATTTGGTGTCGCGTGTTCGACTATTCTTTCTGGTGATTTTTGTAAAAACAAACGGTCGCAAATTTTCATAGACGCGAAACACATGAAACTCAAAATCACTCGTATCGATTTCTTGATGCCACATTCATTTGCTAAAAAAATGGCAAACACAAAAAAGGTTTGTCGTGTACTGTGTTTGGTAAACCAAAACTGATAGTTTACGATAGGAATAGAAGCTTTTTTACACTCTTTTCCACATGCTTTGCTGATATTTCAAATCATTCTCTAATCGAAACACTTTTTTCGATATTCACCCACGAATAGTGTTTTTTGACATCAAAATAAGTTGGTAACATACTGCACTTAAACTGTTTTGGAGCACCAATTGTAGGGACAACAATTAAACATATAGTAAAATAAGTTGGTAACATATTGCACTTAAACTGTTTTGGAGCACCAATTGTAGGGACAACAATTAAACATATAGTAAAATAAGTTGGTAACATACTGCACTTAAACTGTTTTGGAGCACCAATTGTAGGGACAACAATTAAACATATAGTAAAATAAATTGGTAACATACTGCACTTAAACTGTTTTGGAGCACCAATTGTAGGGACAACAATTAAACATATAGTAAAATAAGTTGGTAACATATTGCACTTAAACTGTTTTGGAGCACCAATTGTAGGGACAACAATTAAACATATAGTAAAATAAGTTGGTAACATATTGTATTTAAACTGTTTTGGAGCACCAATTACAGGGTCAACGATTAAACATATAGTTGAAAATTCAATCCGGCCTATTCACAAAGCCTTTTCAACATTACATGAAAATAAGCAGTTCATTATTGGCATGTAATGTTTTCTTTAAACTTTAAACTCCACACAGGAGGTCTGGAGGAAAACAATTCCCTCAATCACGGCGCCATCATATGAATGTCACCTTTAGTGTCTTTTTGTAGCAGTAAAGACACGCAAATGCCGGAAAATCGTTCCACGGCCGAGCTGTATAACTCAAGAACGAGTCGTAGAAACGACCCGTTCTCGTGTGAAAAATTGAGACAACCGTGTACAAATTTTGGGAGCGCGCTTGGCGTGCTTATCTCCTATTAAAATACCGGTAGAACAAGGACAGTTGACGCTTGTACTATAAAAATTGCAATCCGTTTGTTAAGTTAGGGGAATCAATCGAAAATGGTAAATGTTTTTTTCAATTATTTTGACTGATATGAAAGTAAATTGGCCCTATTTTTTTAGTAAGTGTCAGCAAATTAAACGAATTTTAAACTTATTTAGCTCAAACTCACTCAACACTCATTATCGGTTTATTTCTTGTGATTGCAAAAATTAATCTTGTCATTATCGCTAAACTATCACGTACTTTTGCTATAGTCTGAAAGTGCTCGACATGGCTTTAAATGTGTTAAGTGACTACACCTGATCCAGGGTAAATTTTTATATTAGAAGGTACTTGACTGATATGAGAACACGTAGGTACAATTAACACTATGCGCATAGGTGGTACAATTCACTGAAATTTAATACAATTATTCATTTACCTGCCAATCTTACAGAGAGGATAAATTATTTATTTCTAGCAGAGACCCTTGAAATATCACGGGATAATCTGAATAAATCATGACGCATCCGTTCCAAATATTATTTTTTGTTAAAATATTAATAATAGGTTAGTACTTAATCCCGCCTCTTAGCGATGGGTCATGAATGATTTTATTCAGAACGGGAGCAATCGTACCAGCTTAATTCATTTTCATTAGAGAACATTCATATGTATGCCGTTGAATATATATTCATTTGAGGACATTCATATGTATGCCATTGAATATTTATTCATTTGAGGACATTTATATGTATGCCATTGAATATATAATCATTTGAGGACATTCATATGTATGCCATTGAATATATATTCATTTGAGAACATTTATATGTATGCCATTGAACATACATTCATTTGAGAACATTCATATATATGCCATTGAATATATAAACTCATTTGAGAACATTCATTTGTATATCATATTCTTCAGATTTTTAATATGAATACTACACAAGAGCTCCAACTGCTCTCAATCTTCTGAAGCCAGAGCGACTGTGGTATCCCTAATTGGGGAATGTTGTGAGGTTGAAGGTAGTAGGGAGGGGCAGGAGATGGGGACGAGGAAGATGGGAAATTACCAAGCTAATCAGATCTGGTCACCAACCACGGCTTAAGCCATTTCGAGCAATGTTTCATTTCTAAATATGTACATTGTACAGTGTGCACGTCTCACAGTATTTTGAATCTCATGTTATATTTAATATTATCTTGAAGATGGAAGGGTAATTTTAAGGGAAATTTCGGATGTGAACTACATAAAATTTAAAAAATACACTATTCTTATTTTTAATAGATATTACTGTAATTAATTTATGATACCACTCTTACAGTAGTAGATTGTGTAATAGTCAGTATAGTAGCCCTTTATCATTTCGCCTTTATTGCAGTTGATTGAGGTTCAATTCTCTGGCGTGGCAATTTTTGTAATTTTTAATTTTAACTATTATTTAAAAAAAAAGCTTGTATAAAACCCAAGTTAAATAAAAATTAAATATATTTCAATTAAATCTATATTCTAAATAATGTCAATTCTACAACAAGTATCCAGTTTTGGAAGAATTCCCTCAACATTTATTATTAGTATTTTTTATTTAAATCTGATTTTTCAAGGGTCTGCCCTGGTTATACAGGGTGTATCGGCACGTACCCGACAAACTTTAACCAGCTATTCCTTAGCATATTTGGAGTAAAAAATCTTATGCGCACTTTGCTGTCCGGTAACGTTTTTTTTAATAAAAAATTATTATTCATATTTTCACCACATGTCACCACTGTTTTATCCTTTGTCAAAGTTTGAAAACCCATCTGGCAAATATTTTATTCGAATTCCGTTGAATAATGCACTTGTGTACCTATATTGGCGCACTTTTACAATCACAACGAAATGGCACGGCACCATTCGTCTCATTTTTAACTATTATTATTTAGTGTGTGCGAAAGGGCGAAGACGCTTTTTGACATACTTGCTTATAACAGCTGTTGAACACGAAACGCAATGCCAATGATAGTGATGTAGTGTGGAAATTTTAATTTTTTTTGTTTTTAATTGAAAAAAAATGCTACCGGACAGCAAAGTGCCCATAACATTTTTTACTCCAAATGTGCTAAGGATAGCTGGTTAAAGTTTGTCGGGTTAGTGCCGATACACCCTGTATATATTATAATTATGGCGAAAAAATCCACATAACAATAATGTTTTTTAATAAAATTATGATGTGGTGTTTTTACACATACAAGAAGAAATGTTTTTTGTTTTGTTATTTTTTATTTACTGATTTTCACTCAAACCTGCCAATGTAGTTTTTTCGCTAATTTACAGTAATTTTTTTTTTCTTAAAGGAATTCAAACTTTAAACCACCAAACCTCAGTTGGATAATAAATGACAGATAGAACCTTGCTGTTCCAAGGCTACTTATGTCTAATTTCTTGAAAATTTCAGATATGGCGCGACTACTGTTACTGGCGTTGGCTGGATTGGCGCTGCAATGCTGCTCAGCTCTACCCTTCGAGGACTTCAGTGGATCGGAAAAGGCTTTAGAGCCAAAGGCTGAAGTTGACATGACTCTTTACAGACTGCCTACATACTACGAAGCTATCAGTTACAAGATAACTTTAAAGCCATACTTTAAAACCGGCGATGCAAAAGAATTTTCATTTGATGGTAGCGTTGTCATGCGATTTAAAACTTCGTTGGCTGGCTTGCAAAAATTGGTTCTGCACTCAAATGGACTAGGCAATTTTACTGATGTGATACTTACAAGAGTCGTATTAAATATTCCTACGGCTGTTTCGGCCCCTTTGGAATTTGACACCAACTACGACTTTTTGACCTTAACTTTCCCTAACGCTTTAATCGCCAATGAAGAATATGATCTGACGTTTACCACATACACTGGTACCATTCGGGAGGAAATGGCTGGATTCTACAGGAGTTCTTATGTTGAAGGAGATGTAACCAAGTAAATCTAAAAATATATTTCTATCAATGAAAGCAAGCACTTTGGGGCTGACTTCATCAGTACACCGTAACAATGCTGTAATAGTGATTCTTTGTCCCACTGTGATATGCTGTTTCTCTTTGTTTTCTTAAGCCATGTCTGTACTTTTACCGTCTTGATGAAGCTTGGGTCCATCATAAAATGGTTACTGGACATATTATATTATGTAGGCACTTACTATATAATAATTCTTTAATTTTATTTTTTAATTATTAAATATATTTTTTTAATACAATGTTATACATAATAAGGTACCCCAATGAAAAAAATGGCTCTAAAAAACATATATTCATTAGATCAACAAACGCTGATTTTGAATACATAGGTTTTATTATACAGGAAGAATTTAAAAATCGTCATTTAAAAATGAATAAAATACCATTGCACTAAAACGACCTGTTTGGTTGGCACGACTGAATCTGTTGTGACGTCACGGGTAGGGTTGCCATATTCGGCCAAGGTCTCGTCGGGACATTTCAGGATGGAGCAAATAAAAATTTTGTAATACTTAAACAATTTCTTTATTTTATAATAAGTAAGTAAATATGTTTGTTTTGTAGGTTACTTTAATTGGTACTAGCAGAAGTACTTGGCTGGCCATACTTTTCAGAAGATTTCGCTTTTCTCAACAATTCTGGGTACCTTTTAACATAATTGTAGAACTCTGTACAAGTCATGTTATAATTGACTTGACACTGTAAAATCGACTCCACAGTCTCTGGGCTATGGGACGTACGGAAAATTAAAATTTGCATTGCGTAATTTCAATCGAGACATTTAAGGCTTTTGTCGGGACGTCGGGACAGATAGCTCAATAAAGGTGACAGCCCCGATATATCGGGACTGATGGCAACCCTAGTCACGGGTCACGGAACTCAGTCCGTAAGTCCAAATTTTATTCTAGTTTTGTATGGAAATTGAACCAATGAATCTCGTGTTTTCTTTGTATTTAAAAGATTTCATTGGGGTTGTTTCACAGTTTTGACGGAATCGACACGTCATTTAGGTGCCTATAATTAATAATTTATATTTTAGAAAGAATGAGACAATGCATAGAAATAGATGTATTATTTTATGAAGGCAATTTTGAGGTTAGTTTTAAAACTAGTGGCATGGTAACATTGATAACAGTAATATTTATATAGTAATCTGCTTACATAATGTGTAAACGATATTATTATCATTGTTATTTATAATAATAGGTACCACAAAAGAAAAATTCTAGAAACTATGAAATATGCAATTTTTGGAACACTGATAAATAATTGTTTGTCGGGTGCGGTCATGGATGTATTTTTGCACTTTGGTATAATACAATAACAGTGTGGACATTTTACCTAGTTTTCTTCATATTAGAATTGCTTTAAGGTGACATGACACACCACAGAAAAATTAAAACCTTAACATTTAAAACTACCCGTAACTTAAACAAATACTGGTATTTGAGTTAATTTAATATAAATGTTTGAAATAGAATGGAGTTCGTTATTACGAGTAGGTAGGAAGAAGAAAGTGAAGTGGACATAATACGGGTGAGGGATCGTTGGTGACTAAGTCAGTGGCATCAAAGCACGTGTACTGTACTTGGCTTTGGTAATGTAGGATAAAAGCAAATATCCTACAATATTAATAATACGTCTAACATCAGTAAAATATTGGCAACAACTGTCAACAACTCTGGCCGCTAAAAGCGCTAGTAGGTATAGCACATTGACGTTGACATTGCTATCAACACCTTTGGCCGCTAAAAGCGCTAGTATAGCACATTGACGTTGACATTGCTATCAACACCTTTGGCCGCTAAAAGCGCTAGTATAGCACATTGACGTTGACATTGCTATCAACACCTTTGGCCGCTAAAAGCGCTAGTATAGCACATTGACGTTGACATTGCTATCAACACCTTTGGCCGCTAAAAGCGCTAGTATAGCACATTGACGTTGACATTGCTATCAACACCTTTGGCCGCTAAAAGCGCTAGTATAGCACATTGACGTTGACATTGCTATCAACACCTTTGGCCGCTAAAAGCGCTAGTATAGCACATTAACGTTGACATTGCTATCAACACCTTTGGCCGCTAAAAGCGCTAGTATAGCACATTGACGTTGACATTGCTATCAACACCTTTGGCCGCTAAAAGCGCTAGTATAGCACATTGACGTTGACATTGCTATCAACACCTTTGGCCGCTAAAAGCGCTAGTATAGCACATTGACGTTGACATTGCTATCAACACCTTTGGCCGCTAAAAGCGCTAGTATAGCACATTGACGTTGACATTGCTATCAACACCTTTGGCCGCTAAAAGCGCTAGTATAGCACATTGACGTTGACATTGCTATCAACACCTTTGGCCGCTAAAAGCGCTAGTATAGCACGTTGACGTTGACATTGCTATCAACGGCGGCAATTAAATTTATTTAGTATTCGGTGGCGATATTTTTGATCAATATTGATAAAAATATTCCAAAAATTAGGTTGTGTGTGTGCAGTTTACGGATGTAATAATTAGGTTGTGTGTGTGCAGTTTACGGATGTAATAATTACACACAGCAACACCCCAAGTCATTTTTCAGGATGCCAAAAACTTTGATAGATTGGTTGTTCAAATATATACCATGAGTATATGTTAACATGAGTTCGTTAAATCCTAGCAATTAAAATGATATCGATTACGTAAAAAGCGAATAATTCCAGAAATAATTATTAATAAAGAATGAGAGAATAGTTTAGCAAAACTGTGTCGGTTCTATGTACATGTAGCGGTTATGTGTATATGTAGTGGTCCCGTGTACATGTAGTGGTACTGTGTAAATGTAGTGGTTCTGTGTACATGTAGTGGTTCTGTGTACATGTAGTGGTTCTTTGTACTTGTTGATGTTATAAATCATCGTCAATGTTGATATTCAAAACACATTTCAGTAAAATTATTGATTACATAAAATTCGTTAACATATAATGAATAATGTATTTTAAACGATATTTTTTTATAAAATCTCACAACTAAGTATTTAATTACCTTTCTAAACCATCAAAGACAGAGTTAATAGTCACTTTAATAATTTTTACGTATGAGCAGAAAATTAGTAAGGTTGTACTATGTATGTTACCTAATTCTTATATTTTTTTTAATTCTTTTATTATTATTTTTTATTAGTGTCTATTTAATTACAGGTTTGATGAGAGTTGCAATATACGATAATCTATAATATTTCATCTGTTTGTTCTTAGTCCTCCACACTAGGTAGTCCTGTGCTGAGGCGGACTGGTAGATTTCTTTGATTTTCTGTTATTTAGTTTTTATGATGTTTTTAATACATTTTCTAGTATGTCTGCATTAATTTCTTTCACCCATGTTTTGATTTTTTTCTTAAGCTTATTTATCTTTTCTATCTTTTTCAAACTTGGAGGAAGGATGTTGTAAAGTTTGGTTGCCAGATATATGTGGTTTCTTTGGCCAAAACTTGTCTTGAATTTTGGAAAATCTCGTATATCCCTTGTTGATGCTCTTGTATCATGTATCCGAGTTTCATTAGGAGATTTTCGGTTTTTAAAATGATGTATTAAAATATTCTTTGCATATATTTGTTTTAAATTTAGAATGTCAAAACACTTAAAAATATCTTTTGACGGGGTTCTGATGGGTAATTTTAGTATGGTTTTTATAATTTTTTGACGTAAAATGTATTTTGCATAAAATCTATTAAAATTTTTAAATAAAACCGAGTCGCACAACTCACGCCGCTAGGAGGCGTTAGTGGAGCATGTTGCCATCAGAATGTATGGGACATGTCTGAAGTTATTATTAAATTATATGGTATTTTATAATAGTTCTTTGTTTTCAGATGGCTTGGTACAACACAATTCCAGCCCGTGAGCGCGAGGAAGGTATTCCCCTGTCTGGACGAGCCCCAGTTTAAGGCTAAATTCACCCTGACTATCATTCGTCCTGCTACTATGAAACCCTCTTTGTCCAACATGCCAATTAATAAAGACCTAACTGATGAGTGAGTATTAAATTCAATATATCCTTTAGTTCCGTCCACACGACGCCCGCACAGCGCATTGAGCCGCGAGGCTTGCAAGTAATTAATTATGTTGATGGGAAAATTAATGGGAAATTAAATTAAATTTATGAGAAACGCTCTTACATTTTATTTTGCACTTTTGCTAGTTGGGAGCGGCTCAGCGCGTTGTGTGGGCTTCGTGTGGAAGAACATCTGATATCTGTCTATATAACAATTAACAAAAAAAAGATATTAAGGAACAATCGCAATACCTGCGAAAATCACGGGACGTTATAAATGCAAAATTGATTTGAGTAGCACACGGAAAAAACTAACTGATAAAAATACTTTTAATTTATTGCAAAATCTCATTAATAATCAAACTTTTCGTTTTCCTGTTAAAAACGGGACTGCATCCCTTTAACGAATGAATTGACAGGATTCCTAAGAAATTATCAGTTAAAAGCGAATATTGTATGAGGACGGCGGAATACGTGTTCATACAAATACCGATATTTCATATTATGTCTGTAATGATATTTATTAGGAAAAGAATACGTTTTTTCGATATATTCTGAATGACTAATATTTTATATAATTTTTCTCCGTACAAGTAACTAAGCTTAAAAGCTCATACCCTTGAAAATTATTTTTAAAATTGCTCTACTTGTCAAGATTAATCCAAAGAAATTATATCAAATACACTTTTCAAATATAATTTTCAGGTAAAACAATATTATATATTACATAGGTACTTTATCGATTGTGTGAATTCTTGACACATCAGTTCCAATTTTGAAAATGACTATTCAAATAATTTATTATTTAAATATTATATTTTATGTAGATAGGTAATTTATCGACTGTCTGAATTCTTGAGACAACAATCAGTTCCTATTTTAAAAAATAACACTTAAATTCAAAACAAATCAGAGTTCATTGAACGAGAGTTACAATCTCATATGACCCACAACCGAAATTAGTTAGTTTGATGATCATTACGAGAAGACTTGGGCTCCAGAGAAAGATATAACTGAATCATGTACAATAAAATAAAATGTATGAAACGAAGCAAGAATTTAAATGAGCCAAAGAGTGTACGCCAAGATAGCATAAAAACGGTAAACAGAAAATATACGCTACTCGACGAGTAGTATGTATATTTTTTAATTTAATATTTTTTTCCACCCTATCTAGAGCTACTTACTATAAATTAGAGGTTTGCGATTTTCAATTGCTGACATAACTGACTTTGCGTATTAATTTTTTATTGGATTTTAACAATTCGTGTAGCAATTTTTATAGTTTGTAATGTTATTATAATATGTTAATTTAAGGTATTTTTTCAAATGTTTCATTTTTTAATTAAATTTTTGTACATTTTTACACAGTGAAATTATTCGTGAAACACACCCTCTGAGACCCAATGTTATTTCAATTGAAATTGTCAATAATTTCAAAACCATCAAAAACACCAATTTTTTTCAAATGTCTCCAACAATTATTATTAAGCATCAAATATTACCTACCACTGCTAGTTTTAATTCAAATCTAAAGGGTTAAGTTTATAAATACCCTTATTTGTTGAACATTTTTAATTGTGATTTTGCTTTAGTCGAAGGGTTTAGTTAGCCCGAAGTAGTGAATTTATGGCATCTCTCCTCTTTTGAGAATGAAGAACGCTGAAGAAAGGAGAAATAGAAGCGGCTGGATGCTAGTTGCAAAGTGACAACTCGGTCTTAATTTAGAATACTTTTTTTAGCTTATTAATCTCATACGATTTGTTAATAAATTACAGGACCGTACCAGGAGTTGTTTCTGAAACCTTTTACGAAACCCCAAAGATGTCCACATATCTCTTGGCTTTCATTGTGTCTGAATTTGAAGCGGCTGGTCAGACAGATGAGGGCAGCTTAAAGCCATTCGGTATTTGGGCTCGTCCAGGAGCTAAGACTATGGGCAAATACCCATTCGAAACTGGCCAGAAGCTCGTTGCCTCGATGGACCAATACACCGGAGTCAATTACTATGATTCCTCTCCTAACATGAAGATGGACCAGGCTGCCATTCCAGATTTCTCTGCCGGAGCTATGGAAAACTGGGGTCTCTTGACTTATAGGTCAGTAAAAATGCTTTTTGAAATTTTATGGTATGACTATTATGAATGAAAACCAAAAAATTAATAATCAAAAGCATCGATTATAAATATAGGTACACGATCAAAAATAACTATTGCTAATCCCGTTCTTAACCAGAATTACCAATAATTTGAAGAGATTCGACAGTCGTTTTTCGGCACGAAGTAATACGATTTTGTTGTATTTATAAATCTGCCAAAATGTTTTAAAATTTTTTTTTTTTGGAAGACGTTAATATAGCCAATATAATCTAAACTGTTCTGATGCGTTATGACGTATTTTAATATTGTATAAAAAAGACTATTCCTGAATAATGAATTTTCTCACAATTTTTCAAAAACTCCAACTACCGTCACAAGCGGAAGATACTGTTTGTGAAATGATAGACGTCTTAGGACGGGTGGTTTCGGAGAATTTGAACAATTCATCAAATTTCAACGTTCATTTTCAAGTTCTGTGAAAGATTTTTTCAAGTTTTGTTTTAATTTCAGTTTTGTCAAGCAACTAGCCTATAATGATATGATAACAGAACTTGAATAAGACTTTCACAGAACCCGAAAAAAAACTTTGAAATTTGATGAATTGTTCAAATTCTCCGATACAACCCGTCCTTAAAGTTTTTATTTTTATTTCTACGTTGCATAATATATCTTTCATCTAATTGGAATTTGGACCCGCTAAGCTACTGCAAGTATCTTGTCAGCTGAAGCTTAGTAACAATATTAATATATAACACAATTAAATTATATAAATATATTACAAAAATTGAAAACACGACCCCTTTTTGGAACCAGATGCATTTGTGAACTCGGTCACTAACCAGCGGTCTACCCTGAATAATGAGAGCCACAAATGACGACGGAATTAAAATTCCAGAAATCTCTTAAGAACACGTACCAGATGAGAATATATTGAAGCTGACGTTATTTTGTATGTTTTAGGGAAGCCATCCTTATGTTCGATGAGACTGAATCGTCCGCCAAGTACAGGCAGCAGATCAACTCCATCATGGCCCACGAGATCGCGCACATGTGGTTCGGAGACCTGGTTACTACCCACTGGTGGAGCGACACCTGGCTCAACGAGGGTTTCGCCACCTTCTTCCAGTTCATACTACCCGACTTGGTGAGTGAAAAACGGTGTTTTTCCTGCTACTTTTGTTATGGCAAGTAATCGTCATTTGTTGCATCCGCTGGTACAGGCTGCAGATCAACTCCATCATGACCTACGAGATCGCGCACATATGGTTCGGAGACCTGGTTACTACCCATTTAAACCCTCAACGAGGGTTTCGCCACCTTCTTTCAGTTCATACTGCCGGACTTGGTGAGTGAAGAACGGTGTCGTTGCTGCTACCTTGTCACGGCGAGTGATCGTCACTTGTTGCATCCGCTAGTGCTAGTACACACACAGTATCACACGGAGCTACTGAAACTGCGTAGGTCGGCGGTTACATTACACTCTTTAAAAAAATGTTGATTCATTATAATATTGTTTATTTGCGTCATTTTTATGACTCAATTACTAATTCAATAAATAAGGTGTTTCACCGATTACCGACGCCGATTACAAGCGCTTGTCGGTGTCAATTTGGGAGGCGGGTCAGGTTACCGCCGCCCAGGGAACCATTTATTGGATACCCAACACATCGGCCATATGTCACCCGGGTTTGTAAGTAGTTCGCTAGGTTCAGTGACTTAGCAGGGTCTTGGCGGTGGATGCATCTGCCCACTAACTGCTTGGCAGGCCGGATCGTGGAAGATTGGTTGAGACAGACCTTTTGACCTCTCCAGCAGGAATCTATGGAAACCCCGACATTCCTACACCCCCTCATACGTTTTTCCTTCCGAGAACTTCCTTTCTTTCTTTTCCTAAAAACGCCCTCCACACAGTACCCCCATAAGACAGCGATGAGTGGAGCTAATATAAAATAAAAATAATAGTAAAAATTAATCCCTTTGGTCTACAGATCTTATAATCGATAATATCCTAAATTATTAACTATTTGAGTATCTCTTTTGTTTAAACAGCATGAAGAGGATATGGACATGTCGACACAGTTTGTGCTCGCTCAGGTGCAGACCGCCTTGCTAGCCGACGGCACGCTTCAGACAGCCCCAATGACTAACGACAAAGTCAACTCGCCTGGTCAGATTAATGGTCACTTCGGCACCGTCTCTTACAACAAGGGCGGATCCGTTATCAGGATGATCGAAAACTTGATCGGAACGGCGACCTTCAAGAAAGCACTGACCGAATACCTGAAAAATATGTAAGTGATATTTTGACAAGCGTCCTTATATATTACATGTAAATAGATTTATGGAAAACGCCAATGTTTCGTTATGATTCCAGAAAATGTCTATGTACTTTGCAGTTTGTACTGCACTATTGAGGAATGTTTTTATAAAGGTAAATATCCACCCCAAAACGTATTTCCTTACGGACTCCACTAGCGTGATTACTCACCTATCGGAGTCATGCACATCGATGTCCGCTCTCCCTCGCGTTTGGCGCGTCATTTATTTATTTATTTATTATTGGATAATTTGTATAGCGCCGCTTTTGGCGCAACGATTTTATGAGCGCTGAAAGTTTTCAATGGAGTCCCAGGGACCTACCGGGTAAATTAAGGGTTAAACCAGGCTCAATCTAATACGGTGTGCGAATCTAATTAGTGAAACGGTAAATGTTTAATTTACATTTTTTTTAATTATTTTTTTTGTGAAATTAGGTAATTTGAAAGCTAAAGCAATCATGACCAGTAGACGACCACACCAAAATAGCAAAGAATTTGTGCCTTATGTTATGGCAATAGTTACGAATTTAAAAAAATAACATTATGCATTTTTCAGCAGGTCTTTCAAATACTGATTGCGATCCAGGTAAAAAACTTATTTTTACAATATGTATAGGTATTTAAACTGTTGTATTCTAAAAAAATGATAATACTATTACTTCTATAAAAATAACATTAATAAGAAAATCAAGTTGCCGATGTAAGAAGTCGACTTGAGTACAATTCTCCTGTCTGGAACCCACATTATAATATACATGTACAAGATGTTGAAATAATACAAAACAAATTCTTACGTTTTATAAATTTTAAAATGAGTATTTCAGCAATTATGTTGATCTACAACACGATGTTAAATTATATGAAAATGCTCAAATTGTCAGACAGAAGAATTTTCACTGACTTGGTATTTCTATATAAATTCTAAATAATTTAGTTGTGCTAGAGTTGATAAGCTTTCGGATTCCACAACGTAATACTAGAATTCAGGATTTATTTCAGTGCAGAAATTCTGGGACTAACTACCATATGTATTCCTCTTTGCCCAGAATACTAATGGAGGGAAACAATTATACCAAGTCAGTGGACATCTTCAATTTATCTATAAACAAATATAAAATGTGGTTAATGAAGCAATTCAGTTATGTACAGTAAATAATGTATATTACTTATTCTTATTCTCTATTTCGATATCTGCACTGACAAAAATGTGTATTGCTAAATTATTAAAAAATCTCTTCAATCATTCTCTTCAGTTATTCGGTTAAAAACTTGATTGCAGGCCGTTTCCTGATAAACTTTTAATAAATTCATAATATATCGGAAGACGTGTTAATGCATCTGCATCATGCCTTGATAATATAAATGAGAAAATATTACGATTTTAATGAAAAACGTGACAAAACATTGGTATTCTACTAAAAGTTTTTCAGGAAATCTGTCAATTCATTTGTTAATAGCCTAAAATCCCATTTTTAACCGGATTATGTTTAATTTGACAAACAGTAAAAACTTGACTTATTACCATGGCGTTTGTTTGGTTAAAACAGTATTAACCCTTGATTTACCCGGTGACTTCATACATACACAATTTACCTGCTGGAGTCCCCAGGACTCCCGGAAATAAAATCGTTAATTTAACATGAAATAAAACACTTTTTTAAATGAAGTGCTAGTTTCATTTGTTTATTACATATTTGGTTTTACAATGGCATAGGTTTGTACTTAAAATTATAGAATCACGGCCTTTTATTAAGGAACTTCTAGAATATGGCACTTTTTGTAACAAAATTACGAGACCTAATTTCTAGTCTCAATATTTCAAAAACAAAACAATTTTTCAGACTAACTTTTAAAGTAATATAACAAAATCATAATCAATTCTGTAAAAAGCAAAAAAAAAAACATGGTTCGAACAAAACAAAAAAACACAGGTGACAATACTATCTCTCATTCCGGGGTAGTTTTTGCGCATTATTGATTTCTACACCACCTCGTTAGGTTCTAGTCTCCTAGTCTGATTCAACAGTATATTTTATTGGTCCTCACCATCTGTGTCGCTGTCACTTACTTGTTCGAGCCAGTTGTTCACCATAGACTGAAAACCTTTATCAAGGATGTTTATAGTGTTACGAGACGCCATTATATTAACTGAAAACAAAAAAAAAACACTGTAAAAAATACCGTAATTAGGCAAAAACTGTAACATTAATGCCCCGTTGGAGTCCCACGGACTCCACTAGCGTGATTACTCACCTATCGGAGTCATGCACATCGATGTCCGCTCTCCCTCGCGTTTGGCGCGTCATTTATTTATTTATTTATTATTGGATAATTTGTATAGCGCCGCTTTTGGCGCAACGATTTTATGAGCGCTGAAAGTTTTCAATGGAGTCCCAGGGACCTACCGGGTAAATTAAGGGTTAAACCAGGCTCAATCTAATACGGTGTGCGAATCTAATTAGTGAAACGGTAAATGTTTAATTTACATTTTTTTTAATTATTTTTTTTGTGAAATTAGGTAATTTGAAAGCTAAAGCAATCATGACCAGTAGACGACCACACCAAAATAGCAAAGAATTTGTGCCTTATGTTATGGCAATAGTTACGAATTTAAAAAAATAACATTATGCATTTTTCAGCAGGTCTTTCAAATACTGATTGCGATCCAGGTAAAAAACTTATTTTTACAATATGTATAGGTATTTAAACTGTTGTATTCTAAAAAAATGATAATACTATTACTTCTATAAAAATAACATTAATAAGAAAATCAAGTTGCCGATGTAAGAAGTCGACTTGAGTACAATTCTCCTGTCTGGAACCCACATTATAATATACATGTACAAGATGTTGAAATAATACAAAACAAATTCTTACGTTTTATAAATTTTAAAATGAGTATTTCAGCAATTATGTTGATCTACAACACGATGTTAAATTATATGAAAATGCTCAAATTGTCAGACAGAAGAATTTTCACTGACTTGGTATTTCTATATAAATTCTAAATAATTTAGTTGTGCTAGAATTGATAAGCTTTCGGATTCCACAACGTAATACTAGAAGTCAGGATTTATTTCAGTGCAGAAATTCTGGGACTAACTACCATATGTATTCCTCTTTGCCCAGAATACTAATGGAGGGAAACAATTATACCAAGTCAGTGGACATCTTCAATTTATCTATAAACAAATATAAAATGTGGTTAATGAAGCAATTCAGTTATGTACAGTAAATAATGTATATTTCTTAATATTCCCATGTAAAAGCCCCGAAAAAGGGCATTAATAAATAAATTAATAAAACGACCTTCTATTCACAGCGTTAATCTCCACTTCAGATCGCATGATCTTATAATTGTTATAGGTTAGGTTAGGTTTGGTGCTGTGTGGTATGATCAGGTACTGTTCAAGTAACACTCCTGTTCGATGAATACGTTTAATAAACCGACTAAAATATTACGGATACGTCGTAACTACTCGTAGCTAGCAGCTGGGATGAGAGAGCGATCTATCTACTACACTCGTATTTATAACTTTATCACCTTTCTATCTCGCTCTGTACTGACAGAGACAACCACACTACTTATTTATCCTATGATTATAATGTAGACACTTCGCACCTCGTGCAGGATCGGTAGAAAACCTAATTATAGTCCTGGTGAAAAACACTACTCATGATCTGAAAGTTTCTATAGAGCTTTAGTCATATTCGATGGCAATAAGGATAGCCATTTACTTCCTAAATATAACCCTCCTTTTAACCGGGTACTTCCACTCCCACTTCGCAGCTCAATATCTTTCCCCAATTTGTGACCATCAGATATCCGCTGGTTCTGAATAGTTGGAACTTCTGTGCAGATATTGAAAATACATGTACGATTCATCTTTCTTCAGGGAGTTCAAAAGCGCCAAGCCTGATGATCTGTTCCGGTATTTTGATGCTGCGGCAACAGAAGACAAGAGTCTGGAAGCTTACCCTGACAGCATAACTGTGGCCAGCGTCATGGAATCTTGGACAAGCCAGGCGGGATACCCTTTGCTTTATGTCGATATCAACTATGCTACGGGAAGCATTAATGTAACGCAAGTAAGTAACACGAATAAGGAACTTAATATAATATTTCATGAATCGTGACTATTCAACATATATTCATATAAAACAGTCCGGTATATCATCAGAAATTATTAAGTATGTGTCCTTATACTTCTCATCGGCTGTATTAAACATCTGACCAAATAAATAAGTCAATTAAAGCTATACACCGCGTAGTGTTAACACTCGGAGTCGGGCCACTAATAATAACACTCCTTATTTAGATGGTAATAAGGTTGAAATTCCCGCTTAACACCAGCTGCCTATTTTGATTTGTGCAAAAAAAAAACATCGCCAAAAATCAAGTTTTATTTTGTTTTGTAAAGTTCATGCACAAATATCAAAATGTTTTACAATGATTTTTGTAATAACTTAATAAGATACATTATACAAAAACAACATAACCAAAAAGGGGTTCGTAAGAAGGAGATTTTGTACTCTAAAGTAATTTTTATAGGCCTGATAATTATTTTTTTCTGGACTTGTTAAAAATTTTCGATTAATTCATAGGCAAACAAACATATGTTCTACTCGCAGTTTTAAATTAAAACAACTATAATATTTCTATTTCCATCAAATTTTCAGATCAAAAACACATGATTTTGCATTGTTTCGCAGTGTGAATGTACAAATGTGTATTTCTTGCTCTCGAAGGAATCAATGGTCGTTAATAGATTCCTCACCATGATGTAAAACAACAAACTTCGATACTGATTATTTTAGTTTTATTCACTGAAGATATAGATGTATTGTACGTTGCCATTGGTAAAATAAATTAACAATCGTCCTGGGAAAACGATTGCAAAAGAAATCGGACAAGAATAAACCCTCAAACTTGGCTCTGACGTCATCACATCAGAGATTGACAACCATATATGACGTCACTTGGAATTTTGTGCTTAAAAAATGTATTTTAGTTAGAATTCGAGCTTCACTAAATACGGTCAGTTTTTTATTCTCTTGATTTAATGAACACATTGTGAATCTTTGCAATCCTGTCACATGACAACGATTGCCCTTGTCACATCGGAATATAAATAAAAAAAGTTTTTAAGAGTGATAAAAAAAGACAATCATCCGTGTGATTTACACGTAACACGAAAATAATATAAATTTTGATAAAAAATCATTAGGTTCGTGTGCAAATAAATTACACACCACCTTATCTGTACAAATCATTTATTTTATTCACACGGCCCTACAGCTGAGAGCCGTACTGAGGAAATAAATTTACGCTGCGGCACACGCACTTAATTTTTAAAAAATAATAAGGAACTTCACGTCATGTTCTGTCTTATTTCGTAGTTACTGTTATAAAAATGTAATAGTGGATGATTAATATAATAGATTTAGTTTATTCATAATAAATGCATACAATTATTACGGATGCTTGTTGTCTAGCTGAGAGCTGGGATGTGAGAGAGTGATACTAATACACCTCCATATCATACAGTATCTCTCTGTACTGACGAAGTCATATTCATAACTATTTTGAACATTTCTCACACCTCAGGTAAGTAAATTAGTCATCCATTATTTTGATCCCATAAAATAAATTAAGGAGACAGATACTGTATATCGGAGAATGGAGACTAGGTATGGTAAAATAAATGTTGGTCTTTGGAATTAGAGTTTTTTTATTTCACACGTTCCCAGTGATTTTAATCCTGGAATTTTCGCCTGACGTTACCGATACCGTTTGATTGATAAGTTATATATTATTTTTGCACTCGTACCCAATGATTTTCCGCTGGAAAAATTTCTTTGTCGTGTATCTTAAAACTGATATGATTTGATTGATAGGTGAATTACTTTTGCTCACGTTCATAATGATTTTCCTTGGGTCTACTATGTCTTAATCCATTTTAACGATTAATTCCTTCTATTTTAACGATATCACTCTAATTAAATAAATATAAAAATTTGGTGTAGGTACATTTATCATGAGTTACATTATAACGTATTGTAAGTAAGGTACAATAGATGTTCTTTATATTCACTATCCTCCCCACAGAGCTTTCTTATTCTGATGTTATTCTGTTGGCGTTACACTTCTTTTTTTACATTAGCTCCACACAGGAGACTACTTTGAGGATGCTGTGGGAGGGTTTTATTAGGAAAATGAAGTTCTGCGAAGGAAAAGATATGATGGGTGGGTTTCAGTATGTCTAGGAATGACGGAAGTATAAATCTATTCCTCCCAATGCGGTGGAAGGCGATGGGCGATAGGCGATGCTAGAGAGGTCGAAAGACCTCCCTCAACTATTCTCTCGCGTTCCGGCCGGCCACGCTTTAGGTGGTTGGACGTATCTGCCGGGAACCACTGCTAAATCACCAAACATGGTGAACCAATTGGGATGAGCTATAGCAGAGTTATCAATAATTGGTCTCCTGGGTTCCCGGGGCGGCGATCCCCATACCCGCCTTCCAAATTGTAAACGTCTTGTGTCAACATCATTTTTATAATTTTTTCAACCCTGTGTTGTGTTTTGTTGAAATCAATTGATAACTTTTATATTTCATACGTGCGCAATGATTTTCTATTTCCATTATCATTTCCTAGTCTTCCATTTTTCATCGGACATGTTTCATTGATGAGTTATTTTTGCGCTTGCCACGACATAGGACAGTCCCTCGTTACCTACATACTTCCATTAGCTTTTATTCTTAGTTGCGTAGGTATATAAATTATACGATTTGACAAGTGATTTTCGAGAAATCATTTGTCCGAGTTTGAATGTCAGTTTAGTGTGGAGTTTCTTGAACGAAATGATTAATTTAATCTGTAGTTGACTATAATCCATTTTTTTAATTCTTAGTTTTATTTTTTAAGGTTTCATGTACCTACACAGAATTATTTTTCATTAATGTCCTATATTTATGTTATTTTACATTAGATTTGTAAAATATATTCTTTTTCTATGTGAACACCGCACGAGAGTTCCAAATGCTCCCGAACGTCTGGAGCCAGTGAAATTATGGCATCCCCAATTGGGGTATGAGGCTGGGAAGGGAAGGGAAGAGAGGGGAAGGGAAGGAGATGGAAAGAGGAAGGTGGGGAAGTACCTGGCTATTCAGATTTAGCCACCAAACATGGCCAAAGCCACTTCAAGCATAGTGTCATTTCTGAATGGTGGTCTTACACCAGGGCGATACTGAGAGTATGATATTAGAGCTCTGGAACCTGACGCAAATATGTATATATTTTTTTTTTATAGTGAATACCTCACAAGAGTCCCAACTGCTCCCGTCTGGAGCCAGTGAGACTATGGCATCCCCAATTGGGGGATGTTGTGAGGCTGAAGGTAAGTGGGGAAGGGAAAGAGGAAGGTGGGGAAGTACCTGGCTATTCAGATCTAGTCACTAAACACGGCTAAAGCCATTTGGAGCAACGTTTCAATTCTGAATGGTGGTCTTACACCAGGGCGATACTGATAGTATCTTCCACTCTGGAACGTGCCGCAAATATACTATATATTATTTTAATTAATTAATTGTGAAATAACACAAATTAATCAAATAAAATTTATTTGCGCACGCCGGGTTCGAACCCGCGACCTTCGGAATGGCAGTCCAATGCGTTACCACTGGACTATGCCGGCCGTCATTTAATAATAATAATAATAATAATTGGATAATTTTTAGAGCGCCGTTTTTGTGAAAAATCACCTCAAGGGCGCTGAATATACTATATATTATTTTAAATCTGTAGTTTGTGAAATACCACAAATTAATCAAATAAAATTAACTTGAGCGCGCCGGGATTCGAACCAGCGTCCTGCAGCTTGCTGGTCGAAAGCCTTACCCCTCGACCACGGAAGCCGTCAACACCTGTTTGAAGAAAACAGAAATTCGCTGTGTTTCCTACAGTACTGTTTTCTACAATATACTTCAGTCACCTAGGTCATCAAATTTTAGAACTATTTAAAAGTTTTAAAATTAAAAGTTCGATCATAGTATTTTTAAAGTTATTTACAAAATACGGCCTTAGACCTAGAAATTTCAACTGTCAACACCTGTTAAGGCCAACGAAGGAAAACTACTTTTCCGAACACCATTCACAAGTAATTTCATGTTCGTGCAAATGTTATTCTTAACATGTTTGTTTGCTTTAAACACAAGTTCTCAACAGAAAAAAGTTTTATGTGTAACCAATATGCAGGTGGTCATACATGATATGAATTCGATAGTCACTTCGGTTATTTCAAGGGGTTAGAGCACAGCACAAGCATGTTTGGCAGAAGAATTATACATCGTTTATTTGTCACTGATTGAATTGTGCCGGAAAACTAGTGATTAATTTTTATCATTTTTATTTTTTTGCAGTCGAGAATGGTATCATATGGAGAAACTTCAACGGATGATCTATACAAAATTCCCATAACATTTGCGACACAAAATGATGCTGATTTCGAGGACACTAAACCAGATGTCATATTGGAGGGGAAGAACGTGGCGCTTACTAAGACGCCGGGACATGAATGGGTGGTTTTCAACAAAAAACAAACAGGTAAAACTTTATAATTATTATGTATCTTATAGCTAGCAGTTATCCTCACGGAGGCATGCGAGGCATAAAATATACAGGGAAGGTACCAAAGTAACCACATATAGAAGAGATTCTTAAGGCGATCCAAAAACAATACAAGGCAAATGAAAGCTTGGTGGACGAGATCAGATAGTTCGAAAACGTAAAACAGATTTGAGGAAAAACGAGTACTTGCTAGGAAAAAAGTAGAAAAGTAAGTTTGCTACGGTTAATGAAAATTGATGCACGTTGCCAGTAGTGCGGATACGGGCAGAACAGACGTTCCAAGACCATGACACCTAAAATTTTCACCCAACATAAAAAAGGGATTAAAATGTTGTCAATGCGTCCAGTTATAGAAATTACGTTGGTATAAAAACGTTTGTCTAATGTTTAGTCAAGTTTTCCAAGTTAAACATGGCTTAACGTAATAGTTATTATATGGTAGGAATAATAATCAGAAGTAAAAATAAAAAAGAGAACACGTTGAATCTTGGATCTCCAATCAATCTACTGCTTTTATTTATGGATGAACTTGTGCATTACGTTGATTCTACAAGATTAATCCACCCAAAGAAAAAATTTAATCTGTTAAAATTCCTGCCTACATATAATTGTTTTCTAAATCCTATAGCCTCTAATTTTATTTTTTCTTGATTAACGTTGACCGTTCTACAATGGTAAACCGATATTAAAAAAAAATCGTAAGATACGATTATTGTACAAGAGCGCTTCTGCACAGGGATTTCAATGATTCTGGATGGATAATAATTTGTAATAATAGTAACTGCAATTATTTTTGACAAAATTTTTAATTTCAATTTTGTTATTATACTTAGGAAATAAAAAGTTTTACAATTGATAATTCCGAATACATTATGAAATAATCACAAGATAAACCAGAAATTATCATAAAACACACCAGTTTCTTGGAAGACATCAGTCGTTTTAAAATCATTTTCCTTAATCCTTAAAATCGACATCTTCCATCAAGTAATTGGGTATTTTTTTGTAGGCAAATGGCATATTAAGATTCGGTTGTATGCATTTACTTAATTGGTTTCCGATGTACAGTGGCCTCAAAATGTTCCAGCCTATTTCAGTTATTTATTTCGGTTTCAGAGTTATTTATTCTATATTCTCTATTATATTCTTATAATATCGCATTAATCTATTGTTGATTTTCAGGGTTCTACAGAGTGAACTATGATGACCATTCTTGGTCGATGTTGGCCAGCGCTTTGTCGGGAGATTCTAGAGAAGAAATCCACCATCTCAACAGAGCACAGGTACTTAGCTGTTTCTTATACTCATATGTTTATGTGAATTTTTGGATATTTACTTACACGTTCTATTTGATTATTGATAACATTATTATAAAGTAGAGTTTGAACTATATGCATACCTAACTGAAAATATTATTAGCGCCCATAATCGACGTCTTATAAAAACACAATTGTTTTAGAAATTTACAAGTGGTGTTCCACAGGGCTCTCGCTTATGTTTTTTGTTATTTTTTTATTTTAACAAACCTATTTATTATTTTATTTTAATAACCTTTTCATTTTCGTTTGTTTTTCTAAAACGTTTATGAATAGTGTTTTAATATGAAAGTATGTCATTGAATCATAAATTATTTTTAAATTGTGTCTGTAAAAATGCTTTTAAAATGTTTTGTTTTTCTCTTGTGGAATATCCCTTGAATAAAAAATAAAATGAATTAAATTTACAGATTGTTGATGATGTTTTGAATTTGGCCAGAGAAAATATCACCGATTACATGAACGCCCTGAACGTTATCGAATTTCTAGCCAGTGAATCTGATTACGCCCCGTGGACTGCTGCTTTCGCTGGTTTCAACGCCATCAGACGGCGATTCGCCACTGTTCCAGAAACTCTACCAAACCTTGACGTAACTACATTTTTGTTCACATATTTATTTATTTATTTTATTTTAGGGAAATCACCAGTTACAATATGGTTGGTTTATAAACGTTCAAAAATGTGGTTTGATCCAAACTCGATGTCAATTCGGCCACTGACCAGTCGGTATATCTATCAAAACAAGATAGAAAATATATAATTATAACAAGAGATGCTCCATAATTTAATAAGTCAAAACATAATACATCATTACATTTTATCATCATTTCATGTGGTTCGGTTTTTAGTGGGCGTACAAGTTAAAGAGATGTTGAAAGAGAAAAAACATTAAAGTGATTTATTTTTGGGGTATTATGCCGTGTTGCGCTATCTCCTTCTTTATCCAATGTTCTGGACAGCATTACAGCGTCCATCATCAGGGCAGATGCTTAATGGAAGATTATAGTAAAGTATGTTTTTATGCATGTAGATTTGAAAGCATATTGCCTGCTCCAATCCTCCAAGAGCTAGTATCATAGTATGATTTAGAAAAGTTTTCTACGTTCAGTTTTGATGTAACTGTCTTGAGCTTAGCCCCTTCGTCTTCAATTAAAATAACGGAATTTTTATAAATTTCAATTACCTCCGTAATAAGGCGTGCTCTATGCATTTTGGGTCTTCCCAGGACTTAAATGTTCGATTGATCAGGATGGCCGACTTTACATTTTCAAAATGGTTCTAATCCTTTCGGAGATCGTCCGTTCCTTCTGGCCTGCATAAACCTTGTCACATTCGGAACTGTTTAGTAAATTCGAAAATGCTTTCACTTTGAAATTATCGTAAAGCTCTTTGGCACTAGTATACAAGAAATACACGCCTACATTCCAAACTTTATCTGTTTACGTTTTTATTATACTTGCAAACATAGAATAAAGAATAACAGAAAAAGTGCCTTGTGGGCGTGTTTCGTTATCCAAATATACGTCCAATTTCGGCCTGTATTTTCATACAAAACTGTATTTCATCATGATTACGAAATTGAAATGTGATAGCGATACAAAATTTCAAGCAAGTGTAAGAGAGATGGACGGCGTGAAAAATGATCTAGAACCAAAAGGCACTAAGTCAGTAACACGTCTGTTTCCATTCAAATTTATATGGAGGGCACTTGTAGTTTTATTCTTTATTATATGCTCGCAAAGAACAATTCGGTCCTTAGTTTGAAGCAATGCACACTATCATAGAAAATCCCAATATCTGCCCAATTGAGACTTAAATTTCCAATACAAAAGTGTTCTACAGGAGAGTGCAAGTGAGACTGGCTAAACGGAACATTTTTTCCATTCTAATTTACACGGTTGGCACTGTTAGTGCTATTATTTATTCCATGCACACTAGGTACAGTAAAGTTTAAAACATATATTTAAACATTTTAATGAATTAACACCTTCAAAAGTGCCTTTTTAATACAGCACGTTACAATATTCGTGTAACAGAATATTTTTATTTACGTATATTTGAATTTAGATTTTGTTTTTGGTAATGAATGAATGCAAATCTTGGAAGTGGAATTAAACCCACTTAAACAAACATTTAGGCATTTCTCTAAAATTGGTTGATATTACAGCAGATATAAATGTCTGTCCTACTCTTTAGGCTCAGAAGTTAATGCGGTTGACTCCAGTCCCCGGGGAGAAGGATCAATCCTCAGTCAAACCAACAAAAATATACGCATTTATTTATATATATTTTTAAATACATTCATTCATAAAAAGAGATAAAAGTATATTAAAAAAAAAACTTATTTTTTTCGTTGGTTTTGTTTGTGTTGTTTTTAATCTTCAAGTTTTAAGAATTTTGATTTTGCAACTCTCTTTGAACGTTGACAAATCATTAAAATAATCTACATAACAGTGCCAATCTGTATGTCAATATATATTTTATTACAGAGACACATTCTTAATTTGCTGAAGACCGTGACTGGTACCTTGGGACTAGAGGAGAGCGAGGGAGATTCGCATTTGACCAAAATCTTCCGCGCCAATACCCTTAATTTCGCGTGCATGCTGGGCCAGGAGGAGTGCTTAGAAGATGCTTCCGCAAAGTTTGAAGAGTTGTTTGCTGGCACACCGTAAGTAGACTTTATGACGATATCGAAAACAAGGAAATCACATATTCTATTTTATTTGGTTTTGCACGGATTATAAGAACAGAATGTTAGTGAGCTATCGAATATTATACGCAATGTTTTTGAAGCATTAAATAACAGTAACCTGATAAACTAAATATGTAACATTATTGGTAAAATATGTAACAGCAACATAAAGTAAAATAGAAACTAGAACAACACTACATACACGACAAATCACTAAAACTACATTACCAATGCTACTATAATTTATCAAGTATCAAGTGTCAGAAAATATATCAATATTACCCAGATCATGCATCCTATTGGTTTGTGAGTGTAATTTGGTAGTTGGTTGTGTACGCATTATAGAAGAATGTTACATTTTGTCTTGTGTTTCTAGTCGGTACATGAAATAATAGATGGCAGGACTGTCAAAGTATTTATTAATGACTCTGTATAATACAACCAGGTCTGACCAAATTCTCCTGTCAGACAGCGTTATTAGATGCAATTTAATTAAACTGACATAATTGATAGATTCAGTTGGAATTTTTAGCTTATGTATGTATCTAAGAATTTCACCTAATATATAAAACACCCTAATTTTTCATTCTATGTTTATTATATTACATTTTCAATGGCATAATCACCTCTCGGGTAGCATAACAACCATGCAAGCCTTTGTGTCACCCGCGGCAATAAAAACAGAAATATTGCACTTTCTATGCCAACAAATTTGATACTAGCGTTAATTTTTTTTTTTAATATTATATCATGTCATCTTAACGGATGCTGCGTGAAGGTTCTTTTGATATAAAATATTTGAATTTAGATTTTATTTTCTTGATTGAGTAAATAAATTAATGAATGAATAAAATGGATTTTCGATCTGGAAATAAACTTACTTTTTCACATATTTTAATGTTTAACATCGTGTTCACATGTTTAATCTTGAGTGAAATCATTTTTTTTAGTTTTAAAAGTTCACAGCAGTTAAGAGCCAGTCCCTGGGGAGGAAAGTTCAATCATCAGTCGAACTAAAAAAAATATACATCTATTAATAAAATTAGACATTTTATAGTTTAATATAACTTTGTTTTTTAGAGTTGATTTTTTAAGTAAAGTTCCACATACAATCAATAATTCCACAAGGATCACACCTCGGGCCTGTATTGTTTATCGTATCAATGATGTTAACATTTTATTTCGTGTGTTTTTTTTATATTCTGCATTTTTATTTCAATCATTATATATTTTAATCCCTTTCCTCAAGGGTGGACCCCAATCTCCGAGAACACGTGTACTGCAATGGTCTTCGCAGTGGAAATGCTTCTCACTTCAAGTTATTGTGGGACAAGTTTGTGGACGGCAATGTTATCAATGAGAAACTTGTGATCCTGAATGCATTGGGATGTACTAAAGACGAGGAATCACTTAATTCGTATGTATTCAATGATTATTATTTATATTTTAAAATAATTTATTTATTTATTAACGGACTACGACCAATTTACAAAATATGTAACGTGAAACAGAATAAAAATGTGAATTGAGGAGCGTTTTCTCAAGGAGAAAATCTACAAATTACATTTAATCAGACCATGATGGTTGATGAAAAAACTCAATTCATTTGTGAAAAGCCGTATTTATTTTCAATATGATGATGATCTTGAATTTTGACAACAGAGAAATATCCACATATTATGTAGTTGTTAAAAAAAGTTTTCAGTAAGCGAAATATGAATGCACTTTAGTTCTAGAGTAAAATTTTAATAAGTCCTTCAAAGTATCTACATACACCTAAAAAAATTATAAAATTTTGGAATTTAAAAAATTATACCGACCGTTGATAGGTGTATATACGTAATACATCAAAAGACCTGTGTTTTTTTTTAAATACATGAACCTTACTAATGAATAAATTAAAACATTTTTTTACTGTAGATTCTTGGAACAAACCATTGTTGAAAACTCTATAATCAGGAAACAGGACTTAATGACAGCATACAATTCAGCTCTTGGAGGAAACGACCAAAATGTGGAGACAGTTTTCTCCTTCATCAAATCAAACACCGAGGCTTTCGTCAAAGCGTTAGTATTATTGATCAAAATGTTGATTAAATTATTAAGTTCAGGAAAATATGATTTATATTTTTTTATATAGATTTTTTTAATTTAACCTGAATTGCTATTTTTTTAGCTACGGTGCGAGTACTTCAAGCGCCATAAATAACCTGATCAGCCGCATGAAGGGCACACAGCTACAAAGGGTAAGTAAATTCTCCGTTATATATTGGTTAACGTGATGAAGAACGCCAGCGTATCCTTAAGAATTTCAGGTCAGATCACGAGGCTAGGAAAAAGAGGAAATAGATTTCTGTTATGCCTATTTTAAACCAAGCATATCGTTCACGCTTCACAATTCAGTTTTTAGACAGTAAAATCCAAACCGGGTTTCTTATTTTTCAAGAATGAAGATATTATTGGTTCTTTCGTGGATTTCGGGTGAAACATGAAGACATGAAGGTGTATTTTTTTGGAAAGCAACCAGGCTATCGTCGGTACACCTTGCCTCTGATTCTCCGAAAACTTTGGCGTCTACCTCTGATGAATCTATTGCTCTGACGAGGAGTCAGTCCCCTAGTGAGATGTGGGGGGCTTGCTTGAGATTAGTGCTGTTTTTTTTATTTATATTAAAACAACCCCGAGAAAATACATCTACATATTAAATCAAACAAACGGTTTCAAGATGGATCAAAGCAAAAAGTACACAAAGATTCCAGATATTAACACCAAACTAAACATAACTTAACACCATTTACAATTGGTACATTGTATTACATTTTTTTCTTTTACTTGTTTTCTAACGTTAGACTAACTATAACCTACGTAGACTAACATAACCAAAATAACTCATACGTAGCAATATACCTGCATACTTGAATACCAAAGCACATTGATGAATCATAATACATATATTTAGGTGAGTCATGAAGCGAAAAAATAGGTTCCACGTTTGTACGTCCAATTAATGCAATTTTGCCTCCAACCCTCTACCGCTGAACGAGCGAAAACTGAGAAATCCGGTCTATAGAAGCGATAATGCTTCTTTCTGTATAGCTTTATACAGTCTATACCAGCACATGATCTCCTAGCGAGCTGTTGACGAAACGTTTTAAAAGATTATCACCAAAACTGCTGCGTTATGTTTCAGGTGCTCGTCTTCCTGAGGTCCCCCGACAATAAACTCCCAGACAACGTCATTTCGGGAGGCGTTTCTGCTGTGGCCAGCGCTGGAGTCAACTTCGAATGGGCAACGTTCCACAAGCCAACTGTGGACGAATGGCTAGATCTGAAGTACTCGGGGTCTGCGACCATCACCTCCTCGCTGGCACTGCTCATCACCATGTTGGCTTTGCTATTTAAGAACTAGTTGACACTGGAATCAGACCACAAGACATTTGACGACACAACTACCAAACTAGACACCACGTACTTAACGTATGTAAATATAAAGGAATGTGTATAAACCGTACTTAGTGCACGTAGAAAACTATCTGATCTAAAATATTACTAATTATAATAAACACGTGTTCCGATTGATTAAAATAAATTGATTAATTGACTAAAACCTTATAAGTATATTATCCCGTTTTGAACAGAATTTTAATAAATTAGCAATATACATTTTTCTCCGTATGACCTGTGCGCCCAATGATCGCAAATGGGTATTATTTTAGATACCCAGCGAGGTGTCACTTTGGTGAAAAACCAACATTTAGTATCGAAACGTTGCTTTTAACGACTTTATCCGTGTTCATTGTCACTTCTTTTCGTCCTTTCCCCAATCCTTTCATCTTCATAACATTCCACATTTAAGGATGCCGCTCTTACGCACTTTGAAGTGTTTTTTTTTTTTAATTTCCCGATAGATGGCAGGAGTATTCCAAATTCGTCAAACCACACAATAAACTGTACCGATAGCTGACAGGGGTGTTCACAATCAGACGTTTTTAAATTGGTTAATAAATTTCATAAACTTAATTTTTATAAATATTTCGCTTTTTTCAGATCTAATAAGATCGTAATAATATCATTACCTATCTATCTATGTGAATGAACACAACTTGATATTATTAGGCGAATATTTAATTTTTGATGGGTCTGCATTTTTCAAAAAGAAAATTGTTTTAAAACGTATTTTGTATTATGTAAAATGTTGTATGTAGTCCCAGGTACCTGTGCAAAAAATAAATTTCCCAAATAAATGACTGGTTTTATTTCTTTAATTCTATTCCAATGACTCGTAAGAAAACTACACATAAAATAAAGATTAGGATGCGACAAGAACTCGGAGTCTACCGCTTGCCAGGCGGATGCGTTTCCATTGCGCCACCATCAATATCTGAATATCTAGGATTATATTATATTAATAACTGTACAGTTTGGATTGTTGTAAACGGAAGTGGTGCCCTCTGTTATTTTCAAAAATAACAGTTTACGCGCATACATATTTTAAAGTAGAAACCCAACTTCGTGTATCTCTCTCGCCGCGCCGTAAGCAAAACCATTCTAGGACGTGAAGTTTGTGACCGAACTGCTAGCCATCCACGGGGCCTAGTAGCAATTGCTGTTTGTATGAATTACTATGAATACTATTCAAATTGTTTCAATTATTATTATAAAGTATATATTATTATTGATTGTGTGAAATGTTAAAAACATTTTTTTCACAAAAACGAAGAAAAAAGATGACGAATTGTATTTATTTGTCCGACAAATACAGTTGTGTCGTTTCAGTAGTTTTTCGTTTAAAGACGAGGCATTGCTCGACGCTCACATTTTAATTATTTCTAATGAACGTATTACTAAAATCTCCAATGTTTCTAAAGGGATCCATACGGATGTAAGTTATTTATATTTAAGATTAATAAAAGCAGGACCTTAACATAAAAATATTTTACGTAAAACGGTTTGAAAATTTTATAAAACGTTTTTCAACTATAAAATTAGCCATAAGCAGCAGGTTTTTTTTTCTAGACGATGAATTTGTAACTTCCGAGGGATTCCCCTGGAAGCCTTTGGGATTTTAGTAATACGTTCACCAGAAATAATTCAGATAAATCCGACGGAAAGATCGATTTTATAGGCCTGCCAGGACAAATTCGACCGAAATTCTATCCATTGTGCCGGGCTGCGCGCCGAATATTGTTTATCCATGACTTCATCACTTATGTCTTTAAGATTCCCACTTTGTTTTATGCCGGCGCCAGACATGTGTTCAAAGAAGTGTTCACATAAGTGTTCACATGTGTGGCACGGGCATTTCATACTGTGTTCACTTATTTGCGCACTTAAGTGCGCTTTGCCGTTCCGTGTCGGTTTCTTTGGCGCACATCAAAGGGATCAAAGTCAAAATGTTTGCATGCCTTCCACACTGCGCGAAGCCCCGTAGCGCGAGCGTCGCCGTGGAGAGTTGTCGTGCCGCGTGCGTACACAAACAAGCCATAACCAAGCGAACTAGCGATGGAGTGGAACAATGAGGGCGTGTTTGAATTCATTGAATTATTACAAGGAGAGCCTGACATATGGGACCCAAAACGAAAAGGGCATAAAAACAGAAATAACATTAATGACGCCTGGAGCCGTATTCAACGGAATTTCTCAATACCTTGCGCTATCGAGGAATTAAAGCGCAAAAAAAACATTTTACTAACCCAGTACAGAGATTGCTTGAAGAAAGTAAAAGAATCTACCAAAACTGGATCTAGTGTTCAGGATATTTACAAACCTTCATGGTTTGCATTTGATGCCCTCCATACGTTCATGGGGGGTATATATGAGTACCGTGTGACAATTTGTACTGAAGCTGTGATAAGTAAATAAATAATCATTTTTGCGACATAATTCTTTATGTAATTTATTAATAATCGATACAAACACCTGATACAAAATTCTTAGCACGGTTACATATAATAATATAAGCAAACTGTGTCGACCAAATCGTCGTCCATGTTATGTGAGGTCTATTTGAAAACTGTGAGCTCAAAGAAGTGATCAAATCTTTGAACACATATCTGGCAGAGACACACATAAGTGACCAAATGTGTGAGCAAAGTCTTCAAATAAGTGTTCACTTATTTGAACATATGTCTGGCGCCGGCATTAGAGATTTGTTAAAGACAATTCAACCGCAGGTCTGTCTAATAAACCAGGGCCGTGCGTCGCATATTTTTGGGAATGGCTGCTACTCTTGATTCTGCCTTCATTTTCGGATATTGTCTCGTCTTAATTAGCCGAGTTCCAACCTCTTTGATTACACGCTAATTCTCAATATCACAAGGATCTGATAATGGTCCCATACTAACCGTGTAAACAAAAGGTAACATATGACGTAAAGTTTAATCGTTTGATTAAATCTAATGATCTCAAAACGAAGATCTCGGTAGATATAATACATTACTTAACGCTAAATAAACAGTAATCATTTGCCATTACAGTTGTTGCACCGGCAGCGTGACATAGAACAAGTGAGATTTTTTTCATTTTAATTACTATACCTTCTATTATATACTTCATATACACGGTCATTACCATTTTTCACAGTTTGAATTGTTTTTAAAAAATACGTAACCGCTTTTTTCAAATACACGAATTTTAATTTTGATTTGGTTTTAATAAATAAATTTTGTTTATTTTTTTTTAAAAGTCCAATAAACCTAACATAGATTAAATTATTTAACCTAGTTTTTTTTTTCATTATTTTATTTCACTTTTCAAAAGGGTGTTGAATTGCCACCGACCCGAGTTGCCTAGTATTTTTTAGGATGTCACTTAACGATAAAATCTTAATAATTTTCGAAAAATTAATTCTTTGAATAATCTTTAATAAGAAATCTTAAATTTGATAAAAATTTGAAAACTTTTTCTGTGCTATCAAAAAATATGATTTTTTGGTGAAAACAAAATGTGTACCTATTAGTATGACTATCGATTTCTTCTTAACTAAAAGGTGAACTTGCAACAGCATTGTTTTGTAGCAAGAATAAACTCAAAGGTTAACTAACCTGTACAACGGTTAAACCATATCATCAATGAAATGAAAATGTTGCGTATCATATCACATCTAATGGTACGTCCAGGAAATAAATCGAAAATCTTTTATTGAAACTCCAAAAACTCTTGAATGATAAGTTCGGCATCATGAAATTTCCAAATTCTTATAACATAATGTATTGTGATAATGCATCAGTTTCATGCAAAAATGAATCGCGAAAGTTATTCTTAATGTCTATTTAAGAACATGCACTGAATATACCTTTAGCAAACTTCAAGAACTAGATATTCGACAAATTTACGCCAACTCTCCTCTTTAAAAACAAATTAGCTAAATGTTACAAAAATACTCGAAACACACAACACACGCGACGTAAAATAAAAGAATACCTTCTTATTAAGCCCAAAACAATAACTACATATAAACAAATAAATTTCACATTTTTTTCGTCTGAACTATGCAATAACCTACCCGACGACAAAAGGCAAATCAAAGGTTTGAATCAATTTTAAATCGTCACCAAACAATGGAAATCTAATGGTTCCACGATAATTCAACACAGTGACAATTCAACACACTTTTAAAAAGTGATATAAAGTTGTTTTTTATTAACTTAATTATTTTTTTTTAACCTAACCTAACCTACATAACCCAGTTAATAAAGTTTTTGTTTCATTACTTACCATGACTTTGTATAACTTTTTAAAGATGTGATGAATTATCATTGTGATGATTTATCCGGTTACCAGTCTCACTATCTCCAGGCCTTTGAAGGCAGTTGGGACTCTCGCATTCAGATATTTCATATACTACTTACACGTTAACACGGATTTCGTAGAATTTGGTCCAAGCTGATTTATTAATTTTTTACATATTTCATTTTCAAACCGATTAAAAGTATTAAGCCACCATTATTCCTTTATATTTGTGTCAATTGCTTTGATAAATAGTATTTGATTACCGTGATTTAGATCAGGCTTCTAGTACTTCTGAATTTATTGAAAGATAACCTGATTATATTACTATATATTATGTGGAAAAGTTATTTTTCTTCTTATCAGATATCGTTAATAATATTGTGAAGATGGTAATCCACATCCTAATAATGATAATAATAATGATTGGATTATTTATATAGCGCCGTTTTCGTGAGAAAATCACCTCAAGGGCGCTTAACAACTTAATTTATGCATTGATCACTTAGACTTAATTACTTTTGGTTTATAACTAAGTTTCATAGATAGAGAGAGACTTATAACTAAGACTAATGTCGAGTGATTTACAACTAAGACTTTTAACTAATGACTTAAGCTATACATATTTTTATGACCAAGAAGGCATTTACACAATACCGCTATAATACGACTTACATCCTATCATCGTGCCCTGTCGCCAAAAATTACTTGGGTCACCTGACAGTTCAAAACTTAGCCTAGGTTAAGACCTTAAATCAGATGACATTACTAAACAATTATAATCGAACGCATTGTTGGCTCCGACTTTTGGAGTTTTAGCAACATTTTTACTTCTTAGCTGTTGCTTGGTTTTATTGGTGGAAGCAATGGCATTTCGAAGGCGGGTATGGAATCCATTCATTTGATAACCTACACTTTTGCTAAAAAGTAGTTCGCTACGTTTAATGCTTAGCAGAGATGCCCGGGTTCATGGGGTGAGGTTTGTGTCTCGGTGGCGGAGGCATTTGGCCCACCTTGTGCGTGGTGGGCCGGATCGGGAGAGACTTGAGATATGTCGAGGGAGACCTTTTGACCCCTCCAGCCGAGCTATTGCTTGGCATCACAGTGGGATGGATTTATGCTCCCGTCACTCCTGTATACACTGCCTCCGGATTCCTACCCACCCCTTATACCTTTTTCCTTTTCAGAACATTATCTCCTTCCTTTCATATTTTTGGCAGCTACCTTTTTAAATGATGAATTGTTCCAATGAATTGGTATCTCGGGTCTTCTTCAATGATATAATATTACTTAATACTTCAAAAAAGTTGTTCCTGAATATTCATTTAGACTTTTAGAAAAAGTCAATATATTTTTATCCGAGGCACTATCTAGGTTACAAACAAATTCATTAGAACATTGTGATAATTTAAAAAAGGAGCTGAAAACTGACAAATATGTCGTTTAATAACTAGGTCCCAATAGTCGAATAGTTAAGACAAGAGATCCTAGGTCCGATTCCTAATTGTGACCATTATATTTTTTTCTGTGTCTTGTTCTATTTCATGTTTCATGTTTTTATATTAATTAGTATTATCTTCTTATTCAATGATATATTACTTTGATGGGTATAAACTTTAAATAGTTACTTACTTATTTTTCAGAAATGGTGCTACTAAAGCTGATAGTGGTATCTTCTTTGGCACTTTGGTGCTGCTCGGCACTTACAGATCCCTCCACAAATATCCCTGACCTGGAAACAAAACCAAATAAAGCCCTCGGAATAAACTTCGCACTGCCCCTGGAATATGAAGTCTATGATTACTGGATAGAACTAACGCCATACTTCAATACTGACGATGATAAACAATCATTTACCTTTATCGGGAGATCTATAATGCAGGTGCGACCATTGGAAACATTGAGTAGTATAACTCTTCACGCCAGTGGACTTGAATTTGATAAAGATAAGATCACGGTGACTGTCAACGATTCTAATCAACTTGTACACATAGATGACGTGGTTTACTCTGGTAATGATTTGATGACCATCATTTTTTCTACCCCAGTTACAGCAGACTTAGTCTACGCGATCGAATTTGAGAAGTACAGTGGAATCATAAGGGACGATATGAATGGATTTTATAGGAGTTCATACAAGCAGAATGGAACAACAAAGTAAATATACTGACTTTTTAATGTAATCATAACATCATCTTTAATTGAAAAACAAATAAATGTTTTATTACAATTTTTAAGTACAAAGTGAATTCTTGACCTTTTCGGTGAGATAGTACAATGAAAAAATAAATGCTATAGGTGTGTATTGTCTTCCAGGACAATGCGGGTTGCATATTGCAGATACGTGGGGTTCGCCTTTCCTCCGAAATTATATTAACCTTTAATATCCTCCATGGAAAAAAAAACTTGTGAACATTGATAAAGTATTAGAGTGAAATAACTGTGAGAATAGATAAGGTGGTAGAATGGTTATTAGTGATATTTGTAATGCTCTTTTAGATGGCTCGGAGCAACGCAGTTCGAATCAACTGGTGCGAGGATGGTGTTTCCCTGCATAGACGAACCTGCATACAAAGCCTTTTTTACTCTGAACGTTATTCGTCCTCCGACGTTCAGCAAGACTCTGTCCAACATGGGAATTGAAAACTCAGAAGATGTTAAGGATGTAAATGGGTGAGGAATATTATCAAAAAGAAACATATTTGGTTGTTTACAACAACAACAAAAATTGCCTTGGAAAAGTGACTTTTTTTATACTTCTGATAAATAATTTAATTTGTTTTTAAGTCTGGATTTCTGCTTTCTGAAAGTATAAAAGATGGTGTGGTTAATTCAATTTGTTTGTGAAATAAACGAACTACCAGAATAATGGTTAAATAAATATGTTTTCAGGAAAATTATAGCAGTCAGAGAAGAGTTCTATAAGACTCCAAGGATGTCTACATACCTCTTGGCTTTCATCATTTCCGAATTCACGGCCGCCAGCAAGACCACCGACGTAAACGCACCAAAGCAATTCGGGATATACGCACGCTCAGATGCGGGGAAGATGGGACAATATCCTTTTGAAATTGGGCAGAAGCTGGTAGCTGCAATGGACGAGTATACAGGAATTTATTACTATGAATTCAATACTCACATGAAGATGGATCATGTTGCTGTTCCAGATTTTGCAGCAGGAGCAATGGAAAATACCGGTTTAATAACCTACAAGTAAGCGTAATACTTTCCTATCTAACCATTAATTACAGTTCACAATGTACAGATAAAACAGAATAAAGATATGTTTGCTTGTGTAATCGTGTACTAGGACTACTGTGGGGTAGTATTCCAAACTAATAAAGTTTGAACCACTGTCGTCATCGAGTAAGCATATTAAACGTACCACTGATTACTTCATTGTAACCGCCTCCTCTTTCTCAAAAACGACAGTGACTTTCGTACCAGAAAGATAATTACAGAGCTCTCAGCGACAGGACGTTAAATGTGGTTTATTAGTATTTAAAAAAAATTCATTGATGTATTTATTTTTGTGATATTATTGAACTCTTCCATTTTTCTTGGGTCCCTCAAACTGAGCAAAGTCCAGGTTATATTAAAAAACGCTAAAAGAATTACACTGTTGAGCAGAAGATTTTCTTCTTCTGGGAAGATTTATGGAAGACGTCATATGTCATTGCTTAAAAACTCATGCCATTGGTACCTCAGAGTGTAGTTTTGAGTTGTTTCAAGATGCAGCTTACATGTTTAAGATTGATGAGGATAGCCAACCTCCGATTAGAGAGAACACCGAAAGAAATGATCCAAAAAGAGAGAATTGAAATCCATTTTATCAGGTTCTTCAGTAATGATTACACTTTAGTGTTTCATGCAGCCCCGTGTTATTTATTTTCATTATGATATGATGGAGACAGTGTTTGTATTTCTCATGAAATAATTTAGTTTCCATCTTCTTGATTATAAGCATCGTATTTTATCCTTCCAGAGAGGCAATCCTTATGTATGATGGGGACGAATCATCTGTCAGGTATAGGCAAGAAATCGCCTCCGTCATGGCTCATGAAATAGCCCACATGTGGTTTGGTGATATGGTTACCTGCCACTGGTGGAGTGACCTTTGGCTGAATGAGGGGTTCGCTACTTTCTTCCAGTACAAAATACCCGATACGGTAAGACTGAGAATTGACCAATTAGTTATTGCGCATTACACTGATTTCAACTCAGACATCATACATTTTGTGGTATCGACTGACAACATTTCTGCCCCCTTCGTCACAATTCTGAAAAGGTGTATTGTGGGTTAAGGTTATAACAGTAAAATTTATGATGTATTTTCAAATATCAAAATCTTTCTTGAACATAGAATCAATGCCTTCGTTTGTTTAATGGATAGAAGTCAAAAGGTATTATCTATTAGTAGTATTCCAATTCATAATTCTAGTTCGGTTCTAATGTAAAAAAATGATTCGAATTGACTATCATTGCATTTAATTTTGTTGTTTTGTTGCAGATTGATAACTTCGAAATGGGCAGCCAGATTGTCCTCGATAAGGTTCATTCTGCTCTACAGGACGACACAAGTGTCTTATCAACTCCTCTTACGGTTGAAAACGCCAATTCTTTCGGAGGACTCTTCAGCAATGTCGCATATAATAAAGGTTCATCCGTTCTGAGGATGATGGAACATTGGATCGGTCCAGAGACGTTCAAGAAAGGACTGAACGAATACCTAACGGATAGGTTAGCAAGAAGAAAAAAATATGTGGATATTACCTAATGCTCGTAAAATAACATCAATTGATAAGTGATTTTGTGTTTCTAGAAAATGGCAGACTGGAACACCCTCATATTTATTTAGTGCCCTCCAAAAGCACGCCACAAATGATTCCAGCTTGGCTCTTTACCCCAATACGACTGTTTCTGCAGTCATGACCTCGTGGACTAGTCAATCAGGATATCCACTTCTTCGAGTGAATATTGACTATACATCAGGTGATATGAGTATCACACAGGTAAAAATTTGTATTTTATATTTAAGTAATGTATTTGTTGATCTTTTAATAATTTTTATTTGATTACGCAATGCTGTCTACGATGATATTACAATAATTACAAAGTTATATGAGCAGTCCACAGTGAAAATTTGATACCCGCCCTGATTTATGGAAGTGAGGCAAGGAACTGTCAGGGGAAGAATGAATGTAGACTGAATGCTGATAAAATTGGATCCCTGAGGCATATTACAAACTTGGCGATACCGGAAGAATGCAAAGCTCGTGTTAGCGTTATGAATAAGGTTATCAAAGAAACGATACGGTTTGATCGGATGCACAGAGAAAAAATGCCAACACTATATAATACGACGCCAAAGTGAATGGTAGAAGATATTGGTGATATCCACACAATCAGCTGCATCAAATACTTGAGTATGGCTGGCAAAAGTCATAATAACAGAAGAGGTCGTGTATGAATGTGATTTAAGCAGGTAGTGGGTGGACGTGAAGGTAATTTATAATGGATAAGTACTAAATATTGTTTTGACGTACATGCTCTCTTTGTTTTACAGACCAGAATGTCCGTATTCGGTGAAGAGCCACTGGCCGACGTGCTCTACCAAATTCCTATCACATTCGCAACCGAGGATCTTAAAGACTTTGACAACACAAAACCGGTCATTGTAATGAAGCAAAGAAATATTACTCTTAACAAAGGTTCGAAAGACATGGAATGGGTTGTTTTCAATAAGCAACAAATTGGTAAGCATGCATAAACGTTGTTAACATAAGTCCATAATACAAAATAAAGACCTGAGACCTGAGTCAACAAATGGGTCGGAATCCCATCATCGCATAAGCAAATTTCAAATATTGTCAGGTTATTCGTAATCTGGGAATTTTTGGCTTTCTTTAAGAGGAAGCTACAAGCCAAAAATGTGTGTATTCTTGGTATACCCTATATCTTAGGTAAAAGGCATTAAAATCGCTTGACAAACGGAGTCAAGAAACGTTTGATTTCAAGCAATAAACTGGTTTTTATTTATTTTGTAAATAATTTTATAAGAAAGCAAAAAAGTTAATCAAATGAAATTGTCACAGATAATCTTGGCTCTCGTATAATACGGTATTTTTTTTAAGTTATCTCCTTTATGCGTTCATACATTTCTTTTGAAAAAATATTTTTTTTAGTAGTTTGCATTTATATTTTTTATTGAGTAATTTATTTTTTATTTGTATTCGACTCAATCGAAGCTATAGAAAAACCTTCACTTTATCTAAAACATATTTTTTGGTATTCATAATGTTCACCAATTTGTTATAAAGATTAATCAAATTAGTGATTTGGCATTAACTTCACCTTAAAAAAAAAACCAACAAATCATCCTTCATCTATTAAGTTTTTTTTTTAATTCTCATTATAAATCACGCTACACTGTCAAAGCAGTTTGTCAGGAAGTTATTAAAACAATTATATCATTAGGGCATATTATTTTACTTATGAAAAAAAATATTTATTTACCGTACAATATTTTTGCCCAGTTTTCGATGTTGCCGATGAATTTCAAATGTGCTGTATATATCATAAATATTTATTTTTTTTAAATTTTCCTTAAAAACAAATACTGTTAGAAACAAGATAAAATTATCTTTCCGTTTGTGGGGTAAATTATAGGGAGTTTGCATCTCCCGAAAATAACTACAATATTATTTTTACCTACATTCTTTTGAGGCTGGTATCATTGTAAACCTGCGTGCGATACCTCGCGCGGTAAATAGTATTATTCTGTCTTCAGCAGTTTTGCCGCCGGGTTGACCCTAAACCTTCTCTAGCGAACGCGATTTATTTGTTTGTAAAATTATTATAAGTGAGTTTCGTTAAAATGAAAAAACTAAATTAGAATTATCCAAATTCTCGTTATTTCACACCGATAATAATCACGCAACCTCGGATTCTGCGGATTTGGAGAACCGCAGAATCATTTAGCCAACAATCCATTTAAACTGGCGATGATAACCAATCCTCCAAACGTTGTATGTTTTTAAAATAAACTTCACTGAATAATACAATTTTAATAACAAGTATGAAAAATGTTGTCAAAACTTAATTTTTCACTCCAAACGTAGAAAAAATTGCATTACTTAATATTCTGAAAACTTATTCCATTTACATAGGAAATTTGTAAGAGAACTGTAACTTTATTTTATCTCGATAGTAAAATTAAAAAAATAAATAATTTTAAAAGATAAACCGAATGTTATGGTAGCGGCGCGAAATGTGAATTATTCGCTTTGGCTATTATTAGGATTTTATTTATTGCATCGAGTATTTACATATTTGAAATAACTTAAAGAGTCAAACCTCAAATTGTAATATTTAATTATCGAAGACAATACTAGCGATTCGGTGCCCCGGCAAGGCAAGGGTACTGGGTTCGAGTTCTAGATGTGACCGTATCTTTTTCTGATTTTTCTGTTTCAGATTTTCGTTAAGGAATCGCTAATAATGTCTGCAATAATTTTATACATATTTGAGCTAAACTAAAATAAAAATTATTGTTCTTTATAATGTTGAAAGAAATGCGTATTTTCGCATGGTAAAAAAAAGATAAAAATAGTTTTACAAAATCGGGGGGGCCCTGTCGTATGACTACAAAAAGCGCGAGGACTTATAATACAAATATATAACACAGGTGTACCTGACATACTCATGTTACTCATACTTAAGCATACTCATAGGCATATTTAAATAAATTAATTACAATACAAATATAAAACAATAGGCATTCTTAACACAGTATTATAATAAATATAATAATATTTTGATGATTTGCAAAATCACCTCAAGGGCCTATAATATCAATAATTACATGGTATTTATCAGGGTAAATAGGTTGGACAATAATACATAAAGCATAACTATATAAACTAATAATACGCACTCGAATTTTAACATCTTAGAAAACTATACAACAATTTTATTTATTACACTAAATTTATTTATTACATAAAATTGTTGTATAGTTTTCTAAGATGTTAAAATTCGAGTGCGTATTATTAGTTTACACTTAAAGCGATTCACTACGTAGTAATTTAAAATCATGTGTTTTTGGTTTGAATATTTGGTCGCCTAGAAATGTTTCAGATGCTTTAAATAAATACTACGAGTAGAATACATCCTGGCCTTTGAAATAATCGAGTGTTTTTTAGATAAGTCCTTTTATAAGCTCAGAAAAAAATAATGTATAGGCCTATGAAAACAGCTTTAAAGTTCAAAATCTCCTACTTACGAACCCATTTTCGGTTATGGTTTTATTGTATAGTGTGGCAAATTAAGTTATTTATAAAATGATCGAAAAACATTTAAATATTTGTGCCTGAACATCCACAAAATAAAATAAAAGGCACTTTTTGGCCATATTTTTTTCATGCATAAATCAAAACAGGTGGATAGTGTGAAGCGGGAATTTAAGCCTTATCGCCATCTACGTAAGGTGTGTTATTGATAGCGGCTCGATTCAAAATATTACACTACGTAGTGCATCGCCTTAAATATTATAATGATGTACATTTAATAGTGATCAAAATTCATTATTGTACATATGGTATAGTACGATAGATTATGGACCCCGAGATGGTAACTATATCATATTTAAAGTGCAACTGTTGATAGACCAAATGGAAGATCGAAATGAGAGACCGATTTCAAAATAATATTTCTTCTCGATTATTCCAGGGTTTTACAGAGTAAATTACGATGCCCATTCTTGGGGAATGTTGGGAAGTGTTTTGAAGAGAGCCGGAAGAACAACCATTCACCCACTGAACAGGGCCCAGGTAAATTTCACCAATCAATCAATCAATCCACTTCGTTTTATCCATCACCATGTTAAAATTCACTGCATTAGAATAAATTGTGTTTTTTTAATGTGTCGTTTGTTCAAAACTATTGAATGCGAATATACAGTCATCATCTGCGCAGAGAGTCTCGCATATTTCAAAAAGCAAATTAGCAATCTACTAACCTGATCATGTCATGGAGAATTGTGGTGTTATTTTATTGTGAATTGTTGTAATTTAATTAGAATAAGAATATGAATTTTTGTAATTTCATTTATTATTTTTTCTATTTTTATAACTTATTTCTTTCTATTATTTAGATTGTAAATGACCTCCTGAACTTTTTATTATTTAGACTGTGGGTGACCTCCTTAACTTATATTGTTTAGAATATGGATGACCTTCTGAACTTATAGTATTTAGATTGTGGATGACCTCCAGAACTTATATTATTTAGATTGTCGATGACCTGCTGAACTTATATTATTTAGATTGTGGATGACATTCTGAACTTATATTATTTAGATTGTCGATGACGTGCTGAACTTATATTATTTAGATTGTGGATGACATTCTGAACTTATATTATTTAGATTATGGATGACCTCCTGAACTTTATATTATTTAGATTGTGGATGACCTCCTGAACTTGGCCAAAGAGAACGTGACCAACTATAAAACAGCCTTTGACGTGATTCAATTCCTGGAAGTGGAAACAGACTATGCTCCATGGACCGCTGCATATGCTGGGTTCAACATATTGAGACGGAAATTCCTAACTGTTCCGGATACTTTGCCTAAGATTGACGTAAGTGAAGAACTGACAATTGAAAACATATTTTTAAATAGCTACAATCGTTCTTACGTACTTGGAAAAGAAGATCCAATCTTTATTTTAAGTCGTCTATTGATTTTATGTTTTGTTTATAATGCCATATACCGTCGAACTGTGAGCTCTGGCTTCGTGAAAATCGCACTGCAAAATCAATGCAATTATTTCCAGCTTACACTGCAAATTCCATCATTATCAATGGGAACACCTTTGCTCAAAATAAAACTTGCTGTTCCGTCTTTTTCGTCCCAAATATCTGGCAAAGCCGGGTGATAAATTTCATATAAAAATAAAGAATTATCAAGCTTTTATTACTAGAAATACTAATTTCCGTTGATGTCTATCTGTGTAATTATGGTTCGATGAACTCGGATTTGCTTTGAATTTAAGCGTCCTTTACAAAAAATCGTACTAATTTTAAGAAGAATTCAGACAATCGATAAAGTATTTATTAGTGAGTGTAAAAACGGTGGTTTCAGTTTGTGATTCAACTGTTACGGTTTAAAAGATCATATCTTATGTATAATTAGCACAGGTGGAGCAAGGTGGTCCTAAGAACCCTTCACACCGTCCCCAGCAGCACAGTGAGCAGTGGGACGGGAAGGTGGTCCTAAGAACCCTTCACACCGTCCCCAGCAGCACAGTGAGCAGTGGGACGGGAAGGTGGTCCTAAGAACCCTTCACACCGTCCCCAGCAGCACAGTGAGCAGTGGGACGGGAAGGTGGTCCTAAGAACCCTTCACACCGTCCCCAGCAGCACAGTGAGCAGTGGGACGGGAAGGTGGTCCTGAGAACCCTTCACACCGTCCCCAGCAGCACAGTGAGCAGTGGGACGGGAAGGTGGTCCTGAGAACCCTTTACACCGTCCCCAGCAGCACAGTGAGCAGTGGGACGGGAAGGTGGTCCTGAGAACCCTTCACACCGTCTCCAGCAGCACAGTGAGCAGTGGGACGGGAAGGTGGTCCTAAGAACCCTTCACACCGTCCCCAGCAGCACAGTGAGCAGTGGGACGGGAAGGTGGTCCTGAGAACCCTTCACACCGTCCCCAGCAGCACAGTGAGCAGTGGGACGGGAAGGTGGTCCTGAGAACCCTTTACACCGTCCCCAGCAGCACAGTGAGCAGTGGGACGGGAAGGTGGTCCTGAGAACCCTTCACACCGTCTCCAGCAGCACAGTGAGCAGTGGGACGGGAAGGTGGTCCTAAGAACCCTTCACACCGTCCCCAGCAGCACAGTGAGCAGTGGGACGGGAAGGTGGTCCTAAGAACCCTTCACACCGTCCCCAGCAGCACAGTGAGCAGTGGGACGGGAAGGTGGTCCTGAGAACCCTTCACACCGTCCCCAGCAGCACAGTGAGCAGTGAGACGGGAAGGTGGTCCTAAGAACCCTTCACACCGTCCCCAGCAGCACAGTGAGCAGTGGGACGGGAAGGTGGTCCTGAGAACCCTTCACACCGTCCCCAGCAGCACAGTGCAACTATACTATCAATGAAATTGAATGATTTTATGGTGGTGGCTGTGCTAGGAGAGGCTGCATAATCCAATAATAATAATTATTTGTGAGAAAATCACCTATGTATTTAATCTATTCCTATCACTTAGACTTACAACTTATTACTTGTGCCTTATAACTAAGTTTCATAGCTAGTGACTTACAACTAGTGGCTTATTACTAAGATTAATTTCTAGTGATTTACAACTAAGACTTTTAACTAGTGACTTAAAACCTTACATATTTACAACTACGGCTTAGATTTACGGCTAACATACATGTGTACGTTTACAAATTATGGTTATGACATGCAATGGACGAAGGCCGCTGAAGAACCCTCGAGGTGCCTTGTGAAGTGTCAACCTGTAAGTCTAGCACGGACGATCGAAAAAGCCCTATTTCAATAGGTTTTTGACGAAATCCGTCATCTATGGTCAGTTAGAGATATTTGCGAGCACGGTAAAAATGTGATTCCGACAGTCGGTAGAAAAAAGCCAATATCTGTAGCGCGGTCTCCAAGGTGTCAGATAAGCTTCCAATATGCACATCTTCTTGGATAATGTCGTTCGTTATGCAACATACTGGTTTAGTAATGAATGGGGTGATCAACTTAGCTCTTGATTTCGTTCCTGCCTCAAGAAACAAAAGTTATAATTATGGCTTATCACTTCATGAACTTATTAACTCCCTTTTTAGTGTCAAAAAGTATATGCGGACTGCAAATATGTAGGAAAGTTAATATTTCAATTCGACATTGTCAATTCAAGCCTGTGACAGACCACGCTATAAGCGCTCTTTATTCTCGTGACTCTCCCTATTTCAGAATATCGCTCGCCTTACATACCCTTTGGGATTGTATTACGAGGGTTATGCTGAAATAGGCTAAGCCGTGATGCGTATAGCTTAATCTGTCAGCCCCATTAGGAATGTAAATTCATGTAGAAATGCGCCAGTGTTTCCAGCGTTTATCGAATTCTGATTTATTGCCTTATCAATATCGGTCTGGGTACCAACAGTGCGATCGTGCTCGGGAAATCGCTATAAAATCGTCGGTATTTTCTCTTATCAATCCGATATTGTAAAGTTATCGATTTCACTGTGCTAAACCCCCTCGTCCCGATTACGACAAGCGGATGACTATGATGAGAATTATAATTTAAAAGTGTTGCTTGGTGTTGCAGAATCACATTTTAACATTAATGGAAAATGTAACAACTACCTTGGGTCTGAGTGAGGGCAAGAATGACACCCATTTGACCAAACTCTTCCGCGCTAACACCCTGAACTTCGCTTGCATGCTTGGCCACGAGGAGTGCAGACTGAATTCTAAGCAACTCTTCGAAGACTTTGCCTTCAAAGGAGTCAAGTAAGCCGTCATCATTGGTGTATAAACTACTAGATACGGCGTGTAATACAAATTTTCTAAGCTAATAACCTATACCTATGAGTAATTTTACATATCAATATCTCCTTATCAAATAATATTCTTAGTCGATAGCCATCATATTACCGTTTTTTATTGAGAAAAAAGATTAAAACTGAAGCACCCATTTGAATATTTAATAATATTATTATTTCAATAATTAATTTCACGGTTCCATGACACAGTGACACAGGACAGTGACAACAGTCATTAAAAGTTATTACATAAAATTGATCTGTAAATTTAACCTAAAGTGACCCATTTTTTTTATCACTTTTCATGAGTTAAAGCTAATGTTATTTTTGATACATTGTTAATTATTTCAATAAATAATGTAGTTATGGTAAGTTAAGCTTTAAAATTTTGTGTTTTACTTTAAGCAAATGAATATGTTTTGTTAATTTCAACAGAATCAATCCAAACCTTCGAGAACACATTTACTGCAATGGTCTACGCGAAGGCAATGCGACTCATTTCGAATTCCTGTGGAACAAATACCTCGTGGATAATGTTATTAATGACAAGGTTGTAATTCTGGGTGCTTTGGGATGTACCAAGGACAAGGACTCGTTGAAAAAGTATGTAGAATATTACTTTGAATTATCATTACTTATCATTCTTATCAATACTTGAAACAGATTTTTTTTTAAAGCCGCAATACTTTCAAACGGAGCACACTCTAGCGTTATGTTAGCAGATATTGACGCAGCAATTATCAGAGAGCTTTATCAGATCCACCAAGAGTATATATATCGAAATATCGGAAAATCATTACGTTTCGCTCTCGATAGGAAGTTTTTCTGACTATTCATTTTTTTAATCGACAAAAATAATCACTTTACGGAGGTACAATAATCATATAAATTTACGGTTAATTTTAAAAATATTTTTCACATTTTCTTTATTATTTTTATGTATCTCTTCTAGGTTAGCATCATGATGATTAATGAAATTTTAATCTGTGATAAGATGTTTAAAGAAATGAGCACATTTAAATCTTGTAAAGAGATTTAGATAAAAATATAATTTAATCATTTGGTAGGAAAGTAATTTGTTTTTAATCAAGTGAGGTTTATTAACATCTTAATTGCTTATACTATGTGATTGATGTTACTGGCATTAATCATCTTATTTATCGCAATTGTTCTGATGTTTTCCAGTAGGCTGTTGAAGTATTTTTTTCCCTAAATATATATATTGACGTTGTGCAAATGCGTAATTATGAGAATACGTGTTTTCGTGTGTGACTTTCAGTTTAAAAAAATATTATTTTGTTTCTCTATTATTATTATGTTTTTTCCGGACTGCATCATCAAATTTAATTGCTGTAAATTCTTCAGAAATAAGGTGTTTCGGATAAATCTTTCCAGTTTTTTTAAATTAATTTTATTGTTAGACGTTGCACAGTTTCAACGGGGAGTAGAGTTGTTTTATAAGCAGCCCCAGCTGATTATAGCGTGTTTCAGATTGTACTGTGCTACAGCGTGGTTATAGCGAATAGAAGGGGTTTAATTTTCCAATGAGAGACTATTTCAGATTCTTAAAAATATGTTAAATATTTACTTATTTTTAACGGCTTTGTCTATTACAATTCCTAAGTATTTAATTATATTTAAAAAAATAATTTGGAAGAGTATAGTGTAGAACAATTTTCATAATGTGCCTTAAAGTCATTTATAATTTTCTAGAAACTTGTGGTACAACATTATTTGATTGAAATAAAACAACTTTATACCACATGAGTTTTCTTCGATATTTAGGGATAGTAAATTGATATAAAAAAGTATTTAAGTATGTTTATATTTTGTTTCAATGAGTTCTGTCATCTTCATTAGATGTGATACTACCATGAAGTAAACGAGAGAAAATCCCGTTGATATAATAATATATTATGAATAATATCGGATAGAGAACAGTGCCTTGTGGTATTCCCATTCGGATCATTTAATAATACCATGTTGTTTATTTTGACATTTTGTGATTGATTTTTATGAAGGTTTTGTGAAACTGGCTATATTCTCCTTGATGTCAAGATTATCTAATTTATTCAATTTTATGTGAATGTATGCGGTATAATTTTTTACTCGGTTCTATAAAAATCCCAATATCAAAGTATTCAATATTAATAATTTTTATTTTCATAGGTTCCTTGGACAGGCCATCATCGATGACTCTCCAATCAGAAGTCACGACTTTATGTCAGCTTTCAACTCCGCCCTTGGAGGAAACCCGGAAAACGTAGAAATTGTTTTCAATTTCTTCAAAGAAAATTTATCCGATGTTGTCAAATAGTAAGTAGTATTTGTGAATCTATTGACCGCCTATAAATTTTACTATATCTAAATAATATATTTGCGTTCCTATTTCTTAACTGTTTATAATTTTGTGAATTGATTTGATTTTTTAATGTTTCGTAGTTATGGTGGGAATCTACAAAATGCCTTCAGTGGAATGATAAGTCGCATGAAGGGAACCCAACTGCAAAGAGTAAGAAACTGCATTTTAACATAATGTTTTTGCAATCCATAAATATAATGTTTTTATGACTACAGTTTGAATTTTTAAATCTTTAGATTACATCGAATGATAGCAATATACAAGTACACATTCATATTCATAAGCATGTATAAAAAATATCACCTTTGGCATGTTTGCAGTACAATACGTCATCATTTGTTTAATGATTTCCTAAATTTCGCATTCAAATGGGGGTAAAATTAATATTGTCTAACAGAAGGTGAATTTTCGCCATCATTAGAGGCCGACCAAAATTGGATTTTCATCTGAAACTGATATCGAATATTTACGTAAACGGTCGGCATTAGGAATAAAAATATAAAAGTATTGTTACCAAGTCATTGTTATATTTAAATTATAACGTCACATAACAATGCATCTGCTTAAAATGAAAAAATAATATTGTTTTATAGTGGAATACATTGATGAGTAAAACCGCAAATTGCAATATTCAATCATAGACTGATCTAAACTACTTCCAAATTGCAATATTCAATCATAGACTGATCTAAACTACTTCCAAATTGCAATATTCAATCATAGACTGATCTAAACTACTTCCAAATTGCAATATTCAATCATAGACTGATCTAAACTACTTCCAAATTGCAATATTCAGTCATAGACTGATCTAAACTACTTCCAAATTGCAATATTCAATCATAGACTGATCTAAACTACTTCCGAATTGCAATATTCAATCATAGACTGATCTAAACTACTTCCGAATTGCAATATTCAATCATAGACTGATCTAAACTACTTCCAAACGAAAGATATGAGATAAGAAAGACAGAAGAAGATTCAGTCGCATGAACTCAGGTCATCGAGCTTAGCCGGGGAAGTGCTCTGACCACTAAGCTAATTCGACCATACCAACTTCGTCGTTTTAAACTGTATTATACTTTGACTAAGAGCCACCAACATTAATAATAATAATAATAATTATGATTTATTGTCTTATTTTTTTTAGTAACATATAGAGATAATGATATCCTCACTGGGATCTCCCGCGCTGAGGGTTTCATTTACATATTATAATTTAATTATAAGAAATTAATATTACAACAAAGTTACACATGAATTTAATTATGAACATATATCATGTGGCATATATATTTTTTTTTAATAATTTTAAAATAAGTAAGATAGTGTTTTTTTGTATAGTTCAGTTTAGTAGATTCTGTTTTAGTCTGTGTTTGATTTCAGTATATTTTCTATTTCAGATCTCCCTATATTAAGTATCCAGCTTTTTATTTGAGATTGAAATGATTTAAATATTTGAAATCATTATGTTAATTTTCTTAACTAATATTGCAAAAAATATGCTTTAAGAAATTAAAGGTAAAGTGGGTAGCTCTAAGTCAAAGTATAATACAGTTTAAAATGATGTAAGTTGATATGGTCAAATTAGTTCAGTAGTCAGAGTTCATCCCCGGCAAGGAAGAGTTCCTGGGTTCTATTCCTAGATGTGACTGAAACTTTCCTATATTTTCCGTTTCACATCATTCGTTTGGGAGTCGTTAATATTGTCTTCAATGAAAATATTATTTATTCCGGAGGTTGTCAAAGACCTTATGACGTATGAGTATAAGTCAACCATATCAAATTTCAAGTATTTTTTGTTCAGATAACAAATTAAAAGGTATCAACAAGTTTTATTTTTTACATGGGTTTTCTTTAACTTTCCAGGTTCTTGCTTTTGTCAGGGGGTCCCCTGAACTGTCTGAAGATGTCGTTAATTCTGCCATAACCGCTGTGGCCAATGCTGGAGTCAACTTCGAGTGGGCAATGTTCCATAAAAGCACTGTCGATTCCTGGTTGGACGCGAAATACGATAGCGCTGGGGCTGCAATAGCATCTTCCCTGGTGTTGGTGTTCGCAATGTTGGCTTTGTTAATCAATAACAACTAACTAAGAATCAGTAACATAATAAACATAAAATTGTAATATACTCTTGATACAAGATAGTGGGCCGCTAATGACTAGAACATAATATCATTAACCAGTTGACTGAGGTGACGTCTCTGACCTTGAGAAAAAATGACAAGCCGAAAAATCCGGTATTTCAAAGTCACCATAGAAGCTGAATACATCAAATAAAAAGTATATTCTATAACAATGTTTAGTGCAAGCGATTCTGGATCTATTCTTTATACAGTTTTTTTGTACGTAAGGTTTTAAAAAAAATTCATAATTTTTGTAAGCAGGTCACTGGTGTCCCATCCATAGTTGAGAGAAAACGAATAAGGGGGTATTTAAAAAGTATATTAAATGTACCTAACTGTTGTCATGTTAATCATTTTTATATAGTCTTAAGGGTTAAAAAATAGGTTTTTAACAAAAGGTACTTACCTATCCTCGATAGGTTATGTTATGTAATAACAAAAGGCATTTTCTCAAGTCTGTGATCTTGCAAGCTGAAATACTGGACTCAACAACACATAGTCTAAACAGTCTAGAAATTATTGAAATGATCTGCACACTAAAAGTTTTCTGCCATGTTGGTTTTACTGAATCGTGATCATCTTAAAAATGGTCATTTGAAATTTTGCTTTAAGATTTCAAAAATTTATTTCTAGATATTACACCACTACATATTTTTTGTAGATAGATATATTTTTATACAAATTAATAAACATATGTATGTAATAAAATAACACTCTTTTCTACTAATCCTAAGCCCCAACCCACATTACTAACTGACGACATGTTCATAATTTCCAGAGTGGTAGATACTCTCGGTATCATCCTGGCGAACAATCAAAAACAAAGAATAGTGTTTGGTGAGCAGATCCAAATGTCCGGGTACTTTCCAAACTCATTCATCTCCTTCCTCTACCCTCTCTCTTAACAACATATTCCACTAACTACGGGCTTGGGACTCTTGTGTAGTGATCATATAAACAAAAACAGAAATTTTACCACATTTTTTTCGTTCATTCGCTTTTATATTATGGTCACATCACTTTCTGCCATTTTACAATTAATTATTATATTATAGGTAAATATTAATAAATCCCACAAATTATGAAAATATTTTTAAGATACAAATGAAAAAAGTTCTTTGTTCAAAACCACATTATATGAATTTATACTCGTCGACTAGTTTTGGTTGATCTCAACCTTCACCAGGACAATAAACATATAAACTAAATTAGAATACAGAGGAAGATTATAAGGTAAACAAAGGAGAAAAAGAAAGCATATAAGAGAGGAAGAGAGCATCAGAGTTAGGCTGGTAGAGGAGTAGGAGTAGGATGGAGGTTACATAGGGAGAAAGGAAAGAACTTTTAAATTTTTATACTATATTTTTGATGAATGTTCAGATCAACCAAAACCAGTTGACTTGTATAAATTCAAATAATGTGGTTTTAAACAAAGAATTTTTTCCATTTGTATAATGTCAAGCCACAAAGTGTTTGCTTTCTTCGGTATTTTAAGATGTTTATTTGTTTTAAGTCAGTAAAAAACGGAATGAAAATACTTTCGAAGTAATAATTTATTAAAATAATGTTTAAGTACACACAATTAAATAATTAACCTATCTATGGTAATAATGGCCTAAATCGATGACGCCTGACGGTTGACTTAATACATCTACGAAGAAAGATATCAATGAATTAAATTTTTTATTCGAAACATCATTATTTAAATTCACACAGTATTTCTTAAAACCACAAAAGATGTTCAAATAGAACCACTTACATCTATTTTATACAAGTAAAACAAAATGGTTTGACTAACTTATACTCCTTAAATATTCATGCGTAACGAGAAGTTAAAACTCTAAGTAAAATCGATTATGTATAGATAAAAGGAGAGAATTTTTAGAACACTTAAAAGTTTTCATTTTTTCTCACGATTTCCATGTGATTTCATAAGAAAAAATAAAATTACTCTAATAGTAATTCGGTGTATCTTTTAATAATTCTAATTTCAAATTACTTCAAAAAGTGTTATATAATACTCATATATACATATTTATTATTATCATTTAGAAAAAAAATTATTTCGGTCTGTTACTCCGGTTCAATGAACACCAGAATTCAGATTTTCTTTGAATTTCAGTGTCATTTTTGAAATTGGAATTGTGTGAAATTTCAGACAAGTGATAAAGTAGGTACCAATAATAAGTGTCATTTTTGAAATTGGAATTGTTGTGTGAAATTTCAGACAAGTGATAAAGTAGGTACCAATAATAAGTGTCATTTTTTAAATTGGAACTGTTGTGTGAAATTTCACACAGGTGGTAAAATAGGTACCAATAATAAGTGTCATTTTTGAAATTGGAACTGTTGTGTGAAATTTCAGACAGGTGGTAAAGTAGGTACCAATAATAAGCGTTATTTTTGAAATTGGAACTGTTGTGTGAAATTTCAGACAAGCGATTAGGTAGGTACCTACCTACCCATAGTAAAATGTTTTAACAGAAAATGATTTTAATTGTATTTTTAAATTGATCTATCACGTCAACTTCAATCTTAATACTAATGCATAAATTACTAAAATAACACTTCATTTCAACTTAATTACTACAAGAAATAACTATTCATATCGTTGGAGATGAAAAAAAATCTATTGAAATTCCAATTTAAATAAAATTAATATGGCTACGCGTTATTTCTCACATTTAGTTCATGCCGTGTTGTTGTATCAGAATTACCGATTCCGGCACAAGTGGTACCCTCACACGACAACAGCGTCAGGGCACGTCCAAATAACGCATTACTAATATTATTACAGAGTGTAGACACTCAATGCGTTATTTGGGCGTGGCCTATGTAACCATATTGCTCGCTATACAATCCCATGCAGACGTCTTTCACGAGACAGATTATATAAATTGTACTTATGAGAGTGGCCTAGATGATACGTGATTTGCCAGCCGAGAGATATTTGAAAATGATGCTGTTCAGATGTATTAGGGAGCTGCTGTAGTCACGCAGCTGTCAGCTGTCAATGTGACAGATCCCGCACTTTGATATGATATTCCGTGTTTACTCCCCCCCCCCTATGCTAGGGAGGCCCAAGGAAGATTATTGCTTCGGTGCGAGAATACAACATATTTATATAGGACATGCGAAAAAACCACATTGAGAATATGGATGGCTTAGAATTAATATTATATCTCCATAAAATGTAATGTTGAGAAAACTGAGTTTGAAGATTTGCAAACCTAGAAACATTAGATTTTGTGATATAAAAATAAGTTTTTAGTTACATATTACAGTATCTGTATATTGACATGGTCTTTCATTTATCACATGGATAAATATATTTTATATTTAGTAAGGAGATGCAATATTTTTGCTCATAAACACATTGCTTGGAAGATTTACAATATATGTATTTTAATATATCTTTGGGATGGTAGGTTTAGGAGATTCATTATTTGAACGCAAAAAAAAATAGGCTATCTTTGGTACATTTCAGTACTAAACTCATTTTCGACCAAAATTGAGATACAATAATTAAACTATAAGCCATCGATTTAGCATTGCATAAGACTAGCATAAAAGTTTTTACCAAATATGAATTTAATTGCATGTTTTTCCATCTCCCCTGACATAAACAGTTGTTTTCTATAGTACATACCTAATTAAGTTGAATCGAAGTGTACGAAGGAGTAGGAGAATTTCACTAATAAGAGTGAACATTATGATTTAAATAAGAAGTGTGTGCCAGAACACACATCTGTGGCGTTATATCTCTTTATGATACCCTCTGAAGACGTTACGGTTAGTTATTTGGAAGGTCAACTCTTTCAAAAGAATTTGAAAAGCATTACAAATGCTTTTTTGGTATTTTTGTTAGTTCTCCTTGGGTAAAGATTTCATAAAATTTGGTCCATTTTTCTCCATTTCCTCATCAGCTTGAGAGTGTCACGTTCTTCAACCAGACCACGATCTTCTCGTAATTTCTATTCATCCACACAACATTGGCTTCTGTCCTCTCTACTGCTTGGTCAATGGTCCTTCCTAGCTCTCCCTTGCGCTCCTTCGCAAACTTTCTCAACTGTAGAAGAAAAAATATTATAGTTTGTAATCTTCAGATAAAATATCGTCTAAATAATATATACATTAAGTATAAAGATAATATTGCCCATACGCCTTCAATTATACTTGTGCAAATACACTTGAATGTGCGTGCGACGATCATTGCACAAGTGTAATCAAGATTTCAAACTAGCAAAAGTTTAAAAAAAGTTTGAATTTTCAGTCTTTGATTATCAATTTTCAAAGGCGGCAATAGGTTTTTAATCTATTAATCATTCTCTTCTATTCCATCAGTCATACAGTGCATTATTTTCTGCTCTTCTGCCTTTTTTGAATAGTTAACAACAGTGCAATGGAAGTCGAAGCGTTGCCAGTGGGACTGAATGGAAAAAAATTGTGGCATCAAGTAGCACAACCACCTTCGTATTATGTTGTTCGCCAGAACTGTCAATTGTGCAAGTAAGTTGGATCAAGTATAATTGACGAGTATACTTGATGGTGTTTGGCCGGCCGTTGGAAATGACATAATAGATTATGCCGTTGGAAATGACATTGGATGTGATAATAGAGTTTTTGAGAAGACCCGAGGCTAAAAATCAAGTAGGTATATCATATCAACGCAAATGGCCTTGAGGCGAATTGAAGAAAAATGAATGCGGTGAAAACTAGATAAGATATTTGACGGTTGGAAATTTTTGAGAAATCATTGCTTGGTTCTAGGTAGGAATTATGTAGTACGTTTTTGCTAGTCTTACTTCTTCTAATTCGTGCTGAGCGTTCAGTTTTCTTGTGGAATACTTCACTATGGTGTTGAGATTTGATGCTGTTGGTCCCAAGCTGTAAATAGATAAATTAAATATGATAATAGATATGTGTATAAATAAAATATGTTAGTAAGTAAATTAAGAAGAAAAAGTGTGGACGTGATCATCCAATTAAAATTATCCATGTGAGTGTACCTTTTGCAGAAACCGCAAAAAATCAACTAGAGAGGAATTTCACAACCTTCCACCAGGAATCAAACAAAAAATAACTACTTAATACACGGGGTTGAACCATAGAAGTCGCTGAAAACCCTCTATCCAAGATTCTTTTTTATATTTCTTCTTAAATTATATATAATATATATAGGGTTTTAATCGGCGATTCTTGGGCATGTTTGGAGTACAAAACGTAGATCTCATTTTGCTATCCGCTGATATATTTTTCAATTTAAGCCTACTACAAAAATATGTTTCTATCACATGTCGCCACTGATTGCACAGCTGCGCGTTGCAAAGGAATCACATGCTGCTGGAATGAGACGGAATAAGTACGTATCACGTGGTTCCATGATAACTCAACAGAGTGACAATTCAACACACTTTTAAAAAGTGATATAAAGTCATTAGAAACAATGAAAAAAAAATCTTTTTAACCTAACCTAACCTACTTAATCCAGTTAATAATGTTTTTGTTTCATCACTTTCCATGACTTTATATAATTTTTTAAAGATGTGATGAATTATCATTATGATGATTTATCCGGTCACCGTATCACGTGACCCGCTAGGCTGCACCCAACTACTCAGCTGCAACGTGTTATGAAAAAAAAAAGTTTTTACTTGATAAAAAATATCATCTGACACCAAAATTAAATCTACATTTTTTACTTCAACTATGCTCAGGAATCTCTGGAAAATCCTTCGGGTACGTGCTACGTACACCCTGTATATAGTAACTTAATAACACTTGTTAACAAAGGGAGTCAAAATACAACCTGTAATAGCTAATCCCAAGTCACAATGTGAGCTACCGTGCTCGGGATGAATGACTTTGGGGAACCGTGCCACCGAGATACAGACTCGGCGAGATACTTATCCCAACACTCGAGGTTCTGCTAGAGTAGACTTTCTATTTCTCTAGATACTCATGGGACCAAAAATGGATCATTCAGACAAACAAAAAACTCGGGGCCTTTGAGGAACCTAGAGAGGGGAAAGCTGATGTCTCATCGGTGGACTCTTCCCTCTTGGGGCTTCCGGGGCACCAAGAGGGAGTGGAAAGAAGAGGTGAGACCACCACAGCGGACTCTTACCTACACCGTGATGATTTAAGTGGAACCCTCATGGGATCTGAGAATAAATTCAAAGGAATGGGGTGAAATGGGAGATAGTTCACGGGAAATATCCGTGTACCGTCTCCGCTAATAAATAAAAAATTACAATAAATGACACTCACTAAGTTTTCATCTTGGTCCAATTTTCCCGAATCCATGAGAAGGCAATGGGTTGACCAATGACAGAGTTGGAAACTGCTCCGAACACCCGATAGACGTCCTGTTTGCGGATTCCGGAATCATTTCGACAAGATTGGTCCAGGTATCTGTGGAAAAAAATAAACAATATATGTATAAAATTTTACTAAGACACGTGCTTTAAGGCCCCGTAGTAAGCGTTTAAAGATGGTTTGACAGGGAGATATGTAAATACAAAAGTTAGAGGGAGCGTGCTAATATTAAAAAAAGGATTATAATTAAGCAAAAATTGTGAAAATATTTAATAAAACACAACTCATTTGAAAAAAGAGCAAAAATCATTAGTTCTTAATGCATTAGTTGCATTTAAAGATACACTGTGATTTTTTTCATGCCTATTACACATTAAATAACAGAAAAAAATGTTTTTTTAATCATTTTTGGAGCTTACTTTGCGATTGTTTTCTATCGAGGGAATTTCAAATAATTAACGTTTCAGCATAACAAATGTACAGAAATTATCTTCAAAAATAAATTATTTTTTTCGGAACTTAAAAACTTTAAAGAAGATTAGAGAAACTTGTTATAAATCGGTAGAAATTGGGAATTCGGGGGCTTAGTTAAAAGATAATTCCAGAAAAAATCTGTTTTTAAAATATACCATTACCTGGAACATCCCTAATATCTTTGTTCATGTTATTTCATTCTTTTTCTCACCGCTTTTCCTCTATAAGTCAAAACCGTCCAAGCCACCATTTCAAATTGACAAATTATGTGTTTAATATTTACCTAAACCTCACTTCATGAACCCGGGAACACCTGCTAAGTCACAAGATGTAGATAATCACTTAGGGTACCTTAGTTATGCAATGAATTGTTCCCCAGTGAATCCAACAACTCTTTTACTCTGACAAATAAATGCTTATGAAAGATTTAGCAATTGTGTTATGCGTTTTCCAAAACTTACCTCTATTTGTGATATGTCGCAATATCAACAATATTTTGGATGTCAATCCAGTCGATATTTGGCCACCAAAACGTATGCAGGTATATTGAAGATATGTACAAAAACAGATATGTATATAGAAAAATCTACTCAAAATATGTTAGCTTGCTTATTCTTAGAAACGAAATTACAAACATTTTTAGTTCTGCTCGGTGAATTGTAAGCGGAAGCTGCAGAGCCATCTGTGTTTCCCCACAAGCAATGAGTTTTAGATCGGCGCGGGACTATTTGGCTCGTTGGCTCTGCCGTGTTTGTCCAGCTTTATAATTGATAAAATTACCTGAAAAGCAACCAGGGCAGTCGCGTGCAACCCAGCGAGGTCAGAAGGAGTTCCCTCTCAGAGCCGGTCTGGGAACGCGCAAACCTCTCCCGGACAAAGTTCCACTGCGTCTCTCCGCCCACCCTCACGGCCGTGCAGTATACCGTGTTGCGAAGGTTTGGAGATATCCTGCAGAATTATTATATTTCGATCAGTTTAAAGGCAGAATTTCAATTGCTTTTTAACCCTTAAATGTACGACTTTTTAGACTCACGGATTGTGAACATCAGGATTCGGCGTCATCATCCAGTTATGGAACTGAGTAACGGCCTGAGTAACGCAGTCATCATGCTCCAGTAAACAGGCTATGTTGATGATGTCAATTCTCTTGTATATGGTCAGCATGGAGTCATCGGAGTTGTCAGTGAAGCCGACATCTTTGTACACGTCGCTGATGAGGCTGAGAAGGTATTTCTGAAAGCAATATATTTAATGTTTCAAAGGCAATCAGAGGCAGTCTCTCCTTCAATGGAAGTAATGTTCCCAACATGCCTTCCACAACTGCTGACCCTGTACAAATTACAAGTGTACCCCACTGTTGAATTTGGCAGCCACCTCTGGTCTAGAGCCCCAAAATACGTGAAAAGAACCCTTGACTCTGTGCGGAAACGGGGGGTCCGTTTTATGGATTCCCCTATCTTAGTAAGTTGATTTGCAATTTTTAGGGCACAGGCGTCAGGTAGGTATGCTGTTCTTGTTCTACCGGTATTACAATGGTAGATGCTCAGGTATCAGGCCTACAGAAATTGCTTTAAAGTGAAAAATCTCCTACTAACGAACCCTTTTTCGGAATTGGTTTTTTTCTATAATGTGGCAAATTAAGTTGTTTAGAAAATGATCGGAAAATATTTTAATATTTGCATCTGAATTTCACAAAATAAAATAAAACACGCTTTTGGTTTTTTTTACATTTTTGCAGGCGGCTGGTTTTAAGTAGGAATTTCAACCTTACCATCATCTATATAAGGAATGTTATTGCTAGTTACCCGATTCCGAATGTTACCTTGTCTTAATATTAACTTCTCGACATGGACGTTTTCGTCTGATTTTCGTAAAATAAAACAAAAAGACATGGTATTGTGTCTCTGAACTTTCATACATAAATATACCTATTTATTACACGGTTTTACACCCTTCGTCCCTCACATTGTTTATCTTTACATTTTCAAAGATTCATCGAAGTTTAAAGATTTGTCTTTTACCTTATACTCAAGATAGTGTGGTCCCTTGGCCAGCATCCCGTCCAGATATCCGAGTCCCACCAGCCCAGCTTTCCAAGGAACATACTCCCTCTCCTGTACCAGGTACTTGGTGACCTCCAAAGCCGTGGTGTAGTCCAGTTTCCCTCCCAAGGCCAGGTTCAGAGCGTCGTCCAATATCTGCGCCCTGTTAGAGGGGGGGATCTCTTGGAAGGTGCTTGCATCGTTCAGGTACTGGATGATAAGTCGCCAGTTGTGTTCATCATAGTTCACTCTGTAGAATCCTGATGATATCGTAAAAATACACTTGAAACTCAATTGATTAAATATTTTACACAGTGTTTTTAACTATCTCAAATCGACTTTATCTGATTATTTTGGAATTTTTTTTAAATGAACCGATTTATATATAGAAAAAATTAAAATGAAAAGAAAGAAATGAAAGTCTATAATATTAATACTACTCGATCTGTTTATTTGTGTTTCTCCATTTTATCTGTTTTGCTAAAATTTTTCCAATTCTGATCGTTGTATTAAAACAGTGTAATTTTAATATTTTCTTTCATAATTATTGATTTAAAAAACCATCTTAAACCGCACACCCCGAAACGATTCCAACTGGCTACAACGCCATTGTGACATAGAAACCGCTAATGATGGTAAGACAGCTGTCATCAACTTTACTCGGCGTGATGTCAACGTCGCCGAATTCACGAATCAAAACAAACATGTCGTTTTGGCAGCAAATCAAAAATGGCACATTTTAAATCGTTATAGATAATTTAATTCATCAAAATATGAGTTTTAGATAAAATACGGAAATTAGGTACCTGTCTGTTGGATGTTGAAAATGACCCAGTCGTCCTTCATAGCCGCTTCCTTGTTATTGAATTGAAGTTCCTTCTGCCCCTTCATCCATTTCTCCGGCTTGGTGTTGACAAAGTCCAGTTTGCTCCTGGTGGTATAGGTTATTGGCACCCACCACAGTTGTTGGTCTCGGGACCTCATGGCTTTCATCGCAGCCGTCTCGTTCTTGGCGAGCATAAATCTTTCCTGAATTTGGATAGGAAATAATACGATTAAGGTTTCTTTCCAATCTTGAATATACAAAACAATGTTTAGTTGGAATCTTTCCAAATATCGCCATGACAACTTTAAAATAGCTTGAATCAAATTGCTCACACTTATATTGTAATTTCACATATAAATATAAACTTTAAATTACATAATTTTAACTCCTTACGCTAATTTGTTCGGTTTTGGGAACTAACAGCTTTTACCCATAGAGTCAATTTGTTGGCTTTTACAACTCATATGATTTCATAGAAATCGTTGTCTCCCTTCTAACTTCGTCTTCTGTCTTAGTCTAACTATAGCAGTTAGAAATATGAACTAAACGGTGTTGGAAAGAAAAACTATCAAACTTTATATTCAAATGTAGAAGTTAACCATATGAGAATTAACACGTACACCTCTATGAAATCAAAGGTTCCGTCGTTTATGAAACTTTGGTAATTTTTTATTAATTATTTTTGTATGAAACGAGAGATGAGGTGGCAGTGATGTTATATTATACGGATACTTTCTGACAGCATCTCCAAGAAATATAATGGTCAATATACCAGACGCCTGAAAGGTCAAGAAATAAATTAATTATTAACGGTTAAGGAAGATCCTTTGACCACTCCAGCCGGACTGTTTTGACCCATCGCAATGGAAGGGAATGATTCATACATCCGTCACTCCTGGACGTACAGGCCCACAAATTCCTACCTACCCCTCATATCTTTTTCCTTCACAGAACTTCCTCTCCTTCCTATACATGTACCTATAAGTTATCGATATATATTGTGAATAGTCACCTGATTCAACGTGACGTCTCCCGTCACATAGTCCCTCTTCACGTTGATGACAGGGAAGCCGGTCTGAAGGGTCCAGGTTTCCATGATGCTCTTGACCGACATGGTATCGTCGAAGACTTCGTCTTTCCTAGCCTGCAGAGTAAGGGCCTCCCACAGATCGTTCTGCTCCGAGCTTTGGTACTCCTTACTCTTCAGATAGTTTGTGATTCCCGAAGTAAACACGTCAGTCGTCAGGAAGTGGTTCATCATTCGGATTATTGCGGCTCCTGAGGAAAAGCAGTTTTTGCGTGACAATTTTGATGTCTTGAAAATAAGATGACTTGACAAAATGTTAAAAAGTTTAAATGTTTTTTTTAACCCCGAGAGTGTTTTAGAGAGATATTTCTCTCAGCCGGACACGGACTAGAAAAAATCGTGCTATCGCATTATTTTATAACGGTGAGGTACGTGATTCAAACAGTGATAAAAAGAGAGAATACCACGCTTTGCACTTGTATTTAAAAGTTTACCATATACGCTCCTAGAAATATGAAATTATTCTTTGAAACAACATTTAGTATTCGAAAAAAATTTAATAATAATTTTTTTGTGTAAAACGAAAAAAAGTGACTTGACAATAATAACCCCTTTGTCTAATTAAATACGTTTTTTTAATTCCAGTTTAGACGATAAAAACCATTGGCAAGCGACTTTAAAAACTCTATTTATGTCTGCACAAAAAATTTAATATTTTAATTGCAAATGTAGATTTGTTATACTAAAAACTGAAAGAGTTTTTCGTCTGCTTTCGAAACCCGTTTTTATTTTAAAAGACATTCAAAAACAGCGAATTTATTTAAAAATGAATGTCAAGCGGAAATATTTAATAACATGATATTATTTTGTTGAGGTTGGAGGGGAACTTTTAATAATTTACATGGAGGAATTCCATCGTAATGAGAATAATGAAACCCATTTTAAACATAATTTCAGTTTTTTTCTGATTGGACCTTCAGTACTGAAAATAGACGTGATTGTCTGCAACCGGTCAGAAAAAAAACTGGAATGATGTTTTAATTCAGTTTCATCATACTTACAAGTCTAAGTCAAATTGTAACCAGCTCAAAACAAACAATTTTAATCTTATCACCTGAAATATTTTTTGATTTACCTATTTTAAAAAATTATTTTGAGAAACACTGGTTAGTCTTAAAGTTTTACAAACATTGAAATATCTGCCATAAAAAAAATTTATTGCTAAATTCAATCAAAGGCTACAGCACTCGGTTTTATGGTAAAGTAACTGAAAACACAGCTCCCGAAACCTTATCGTTTGAGGATAAATACAAAATACATTTTGTTATATAAGTATTTTCATTAAAAAGGAAACGTTTACAATAATGCCGCTGCAAAAACGTAAATATGGATAATTCCTGTGAAAGCGATAAATTTTTCATTAGGAATATTGCTAAACCGTTTTGAATATACACCCCCAATAACCAAACACATTAATTTGTAATTTGTAACAATCCAATTAGTGCGCGCACATTAAATATTTTACTTCATGTGAATTGCTATGTTATCTTGTGTTGTCAGTGTTTTTATACCTTTGCAAACTAAAACGCAGTATTTCATTATTGTAGGATATATTTAACAAATTATCCAATAAAATACAAAACTAATAATTGACGTCATGTTATGCAAACACATTCATTGACGACCAAGTAAATTATTTTTGACGGTTTTGTGTTATTTCACAATTTATTAATTTAAAATAATATTTTGTATATTTGTGGCACGTTCCAGATTGAAAGATACTCTCAGTATCGCCCTGGTGTGAACACCATTCAGAATTGAAACGTTGCTTTAAATGGCCTTAGCCTTATTTGGTGACCAGATCTGGAGAGCCAGGAACTTTCCCACCTTCCACTTCCTTCACCTCCCCACTACCTTCAACTTCACAACAAACCCCAATTGGGGATGCCATAGTCTCACTGACTCTAGACAGGGAGAGCAGTTGGTACTCCTGTGCGGTTTTCACATTTTAAAAAAAAATCACCTCAGAATATTAAAAAGCTTGTTAAAAAAAAAATTCAGTGTAAATATCTTCTTTACCGTACGACTTTAATAGCCACGAGCCATAAATATTTTTGCAATGTTTACCTTTGCCATAAGAAATTCTGTCGAATATTTCATTGATTTCATCCGGGTTTCCGACTTCGACAGATATTTGATGTGATGACGTCAGGGCGTCCAATCCAAATACGTTTTGCACTTCGTGAAGTACAAACTGATCCATGGCTTTCCAAGACTTCTCTATCTGTAATGGAAAAGAAATGTTACAGAGTTAGTGTTTTGCGTATAACCGAAATATGTAATACAGAGTTGGTAACTTAAACTTTATTTTATTCAAAATACCAATATCCAATGAATATACCTACTTTCGCGATGGTTATATTTAACCATCACAAATGAAGGCAGTTTTTTTTCATGTACATTAGCTCCACAAGAGAGGCACTGAGTAAAAAAAAAAATGTCAGAGGGTATTTTTTGGGAAATGAATGAATAGAAGTTCTGGGAAGGAAAAAAGGTACCTACGAGGGTTGGTAGGAATCTGGGGGTCAATGGGCCCAGGAGTGACGGACGTGTGGATTCATCTGATGATGTGTCGAGAGCGTTCGGCTGGGGGAGTCAAAAATTCTCCATCAACTAGTGTCTCCCGATCTGGCTCGCCATTCCGTAGGTAAGCAAACGCATCCAACGTCAAGACCTCGACAAACCTCACTGCATGAACCCGGACACCCCTGCTAAGTCGCCAAACGTAGCGAACCACTTGGGGTGATCTATGGAAGGTGTTGGTTATCCAATACATGGTTGCCGGGGCAGCGGTACCTATACCCACCTGCCAAATAATCTATACAAATAAAAGACAATGTCGAAGAAGTCAGTGATGCCGAAGAAGACTTAACGCATTATCTCGGCACTGGAATGAGATATGGAGTCGAATTAAAGTTTATATAATGTAGTTTTTTTAACAGTAACAATGAAGATTTTATGAAACTATATATAGAAGTGAATTGTAGAAAAAGTTAGAGATGCCCGAGGAAGACATGGCTCGACCAGGTGAATCAGATACTTATGTTTGATAAAATTAGGCATACGTGATGAACAAAGATAATGGTAAAGGAGGATTGTGTGTCTTGGAAGAGAATGTTAGAAGAAGACGGGGATGCCTGAGCAAATATAAAATACTTTTTAGGCACACTAAAATTTATAACCTCAAAAGCATTCATAAACCCGGGAAACGTTGGGTACACGTCAGCTTGTATTGTATATTTTTATTGTGGAATAACTTATTGAGTAAAACCTCAAATTTATTATTAAATTAAGCATTGTAAAATATTAACATGCGACCGACTCGTTTTCAGATTTTCTATTCGAAATTTTTCGTTTGAGAATTGTTAATATTATTGAAGACAATATTAGTGATTTCTAAACGAAAATCTGAAACAGAAAAATCAGAAAAGGAAACGGGTCACATCTGTGACCGTTTCCTTTTTTTTTTTTTTTTTTAGATTTTTCTGTTCAATTTTCAATATTTAAATATTACAATTTGAGGTTTTGCTCAATAAAGTCATTCCGAAAAATAAATGTTAATATTATCTTCAATGATTAAAGATATTATTGTAGTTGAAGTTAATAAGTTCAAGAGCGTAGGGAGTGTGGCGAACCCATCGCTCAGGGAGTGGAAACACGACCTGCAATAGCCATCCCAAGCTAAGGTGTGAGATACCGTGCTCAGGGCTGAATGACACTGGGGAACAGTGTCACGAACGGTTCCTCCGAGACACAAGGTCGCATCTCGGAGTATACAGACCTTACCCCAGCATTCGGGGCTCTGCTGGGGTGGACCTTTTATTTCCCTAGATACTCGTGGGACCAAATATGGACTGTAAAAACAAAAACCAAAACAACACTGACGAGGGACCTTTAAGGAACCTAGGGGGAGTGGAAGGAGGAGTTGAGGCCGCCTCGGTGGACTCATCCCTCTTGGGGCCTTTGAGGAACCAAGAGGAAGTGGAGAGGAGAGATGGGACCACCCTGGTGGACTCTTCCCTTGAGGGGCCCTCTGGGAACCATAAAGAAGGACCTCCGACGGACGCAACACGGCGGGATCCCCCAGGGGATCCAGACGTGGAAATGCAGGGACCATCAGGGGACCTGGAAAATAACTTCTTTAAGAACCCCCGACTCCAACTGGGGCCCTCGGGGAACCAGCGGAGAGGGGGGGACTTAAAGAAGAGACTCACTCCAACAACCACCGCTGAGGAAGACAAGGTAAAGTCCCTGTCAGACGATGTGAAGAAAATTCACATCAGTGGGAAGAAACTCAGTGGGGCTGCGAGGAGAAAACTCAAAAGAGAGAAGCAGGGGCGGCAGGAAGGAAACCGGGAACAACCAGGGACTGTAAAAGTCCGCTGGGGACAACCAGGGACCTCGAAGGCCGGAACCAGGCAAGGCAAACCAGGGACAGACCGGAAGCTAACGGGGACCGCAGAAGGTAACCGGGAGCAACCTGGAACGCCCGGGGAAAAGAAGGCTGGGAAGAGGAGAAGAACCTCACCAGAACCTAAACCCTTGGGGCTTTCACCGGGAAATTCCAGGAAAAAGCCCCGAGGAATTCTCACCTCTGCTACCTATGCGGAAGCCGCTGGAAATAAAATTCGAGTGGCTGTAGTATATAGGAACAGAGAGGAAGAATTTACAAAAGAGCAGGAGGCCCTCGTGAGTGAGGCGGCCGCGGATCTGATTTTGAGCATCCCAAAGGGGCAGTTCAAACCCAGATTCGACGAATGCTTCACTCAGAGGGGCGTCCTGAAAATGACCTGCTCCGACAAGGAGTCAGAGACATGGCTGAGGGAGATGGTGCCGACCATACGGAAATGGCAGGGCTGCGACCTGGAGGTGGTGGGGTTGCAGGAACTGCCAAAGTACGTAAAGGTTATGGCAGTAATCCCCGAAAATGGAGCAGTAAGCACCGATAGGTTGCTACAACTGCTGGAGAACCAGACTCCCCGGCTACACACAAAAAAATGGATCGTCCACGACTCGATCAGGGATAAGAACATGTATCGCCTGATCATGAGTGTGGACGAGGAAAGTGTGAAGGTGCTGAGGGAGATGGGGATGACGGCGCATGTCGGGATAAGGAAGGCCACTTTCACGGTGCGCTCTCCTAACACCGAGGAGCGTAAATAGGAGGAATGACTTAAGGATTAGGCAGTAATGGCTGAAAACTTACAGTTCATTCAAATAAACTTGCACCGCAGTCCGGCAGCGACTGCAGTGCTTAGCAGTAGAGTCACTCGGGACAGTGTGGACGTCGCGCTGATCCAAGAACCCTGGACTTATAGGGGGAAGGTCAGAGGACTAAACATGAACCAAGGTCTAATCTATTATAACGAGTCGGGGGACAGACCCAGGGCCTGTATTCTCATCAGAGGGATACCTGGCACACTGCTACCCGAACACTGCAGTAGGGACTTAGTGGCTGTGAAGCTACAGGTCACGCTGGACCAAAGAAGCAGGGAAGTAGTTGTGGCATCAGCATACATGCCCTATGACTCTGTGGAACCACCACCCTCAAGGGAAATAACGAGACTCGTCCAAGACTGCAGGGAGAAGGGTAGGGAACTGATACTCGGAGCAGATGCTAACTCGCACCACACTGTGTGGGGGAGTACGGACATCAACAAACGAGGACAGGACCTCCTGGAATACCTGATGACAGTGAACCTTGAGATTCTTAATAGAGGTAGGGAACCCACCTTCGTTATAAGTAACAGACAGGAGGTGATAGACCTCACCCTAGGAACATTAAGAGTCTCAGGATGGAGAGTATCGGACGAACCATCCCTGTCGGACCACCGACACATACAATTTAAACTAGAGGGAGAAACAAGCAAAACGGGGACCGATACATATAGGAACCCAAAAGCAACTGACTGGACTAAATACTCGGAGGAACTAAATATAGGAATGACAAGATTCCCAGCTAAATACGGCTGCCCCGAAGAAATTGAGGACGCAGTAGAAGTACTGAGGGACTCAATGATAAGGGCATACGAAAATAGCTGCCCTCTGAAGACAAGTACCAGGGACAAAACACCGTGGTGGAGCAGAAGACTGCAGGAGCTACGGAAAATAGTAAGGCAAGCTTTCAACAAGGCCAAAAAGTCAGGAAACTGGGATGCCCACAAGCAATACCAGAAAGAGTACAAGGTGGCAATCCAGAAAGCCAAAACATGCTCCTGGGAGAAATACTGTGGGGAGGTGGAAACCATCCCACAGACTGCAAGAATACAAAAAATTCTTGCAAAAGACCCAGGGGCAGCAAAAGGCCCATTCAAAAAAGCTGATGGAGGATATACCAACAGTTGGGAGGAGGAGTTGGAAGTACTGCTGGGGAAACATTTTCCCGGCTACAAAAAGTTAGAAGCAGATGATACCGGTCCACCACCAGCCCGAGTTACACGGGAAGGTAAGGACTGGGACACTGCGGCTAAAATAGTTACTCCCTCCAGAGTTAAATGGGCAATCAGAGGGTTTGACCCTTTTAAAAGCGCAGGAGAGGATGGAATCTTTCCGGCACTTCTACAGAGGGGCCTAGATACAATCCTACTTCCGGTGACGAAGATCCTGAGGGCATGCTGTGCCCTCGGATACATCCCCATACCATGGCGGAAGACAAGGGTAGTGTTCATACCCAAACCGGGGAGAGCTGACTACGACCAACCAGGTGCATTCCGCCCAATTAGCCTCACCTCATTTCTTCTGAAGACAATGGAGAGGCTAATGGACAGGCACATAAGGGACGGGGCACTGAAAGAGAAGCCCCTCCACGAGTTACAGTTTGCTTACCAAGCAGGTAAGTCAGTCGACGCGGCACTGCACAGGTTGGTGTACAAACTGGAGCAGGCACAAGCGACTGGGGAACTGGCGGCAGGGCTATTCCTGGATATAGAGGGAGCATTTAACTGCACCACTATTAAATCCATTGATGAAGCGGCAGAAAGACATGGACTCGACAAAACCACCAGAAGGTGGCTGAGGAACATGCTCTCAGGCCGGATACTTACGGTGACAAGGGGTGAGGTAAGCATCAAAGTGCTGGTGACACGAGGGTGTCCACAGGGAGGGGTCTTATCACCCTTGCTGTGGAGCCTGGTGGTGGACAACCTCATCCGGAAACTCAACAACAGGGGCCTATATACGCAAGGGTATGCGGATGACATTGCAACCATAATAAGGTGTTGGGATGCAGACACAACCCGAGGCCTTATACAGTCAACACTGGCAACAGTGGAAGAATGGTGTGAAGAAACAGGACTGTCAGTCAACCCAGACAAGACAGAACTAGTAATCTTTACGCGTAAAAGGAAACTAGAAGGATGGAGCAATCCAACCTTCTATGGAAAGGAATTAGAACCCTCTGACACGGTTAAGTACCTCGGAGTCATCATAGATGCCAAACTGAGCTGGAAAAACCAGGTGGAAACTGTAGGCAGAAAGGCCTGTGCTCTGATGTGGGCAACTAGGCGAATCTGCGGCAGAACGTGGGGTCTCAAACCTAAAATGATGCAATGGCTTTACACAGCCGTTGTAAAACCAAGGATCATGCACGCAGCCCTGGTCTGGTGGAGGAGAACAACACTGAAAACAGTGATGGTCACACTCAATCACATACAGGGACTTGCATGCAGAAGCATCACAGGAGCCATGAGAACCACTCCAATACTAGCCATTGGAGTGCTGCTGAACCTACCCCCACTAAACATAGAAATAGAGGGGGCGGCGATGGCGGCAGCCTACAGGTTACATTGCAATGGCCAATGGAGAGGAGAGTTGCCCAGAAACAGTCACACGGAGATAGGAATAAGACTGAGGGCAATTAGTCCGACGGCTGGGATGAAGCAGGACGGCAAACAAGCCGAATACTTCTTCGGACAGCTGTTTAAAGTGACGTACCCCACAAGGGAGGAATGGGACACGGTCCCAGGTCCAAACTCCAAACAGGAACTAATCTGGTTCACAGACGGGTCCAAGATGGAGGAAGGAACAGGGGCCGAGGTCTGTCTACAGGGATCTAAGAGGGAACTCAGTATACCTCTAGGAATGCACTGCACTGTGTTTCAAGCTGAGATGAAAGCCATCTTAGTCTGCGCACAGGAGAATATGAGTATCGGGTACAGAAATAAGAACATAAACATATGTTCTGATAGCCAGGCGGCCTTAATGGCACTGGAAAGTAACCGATGCGACTCCAGACTGGTGATGGAATGCAGGACTATCCTAATAGAACTGGCGACCATCAATAAAGTAACCCTGCTCTGGGTACCGGGACATAAAGGTATTGAGGGCAACGAGCGGGCTGACGAACTAGCAAGGAAAGGGGCGAAAGCACCACTTGTGGGATCTGAGCCGGCCGTAGGAGTAGCAGCTTGCCACACCAAACTACATATCAAGAGGTGGATCAAATCCCAACACTGGAAGGAATGGAAGAAGGCACCCGGAATGAGGCAATCTAAAGTACTCATAAACGGACCGGACCCTAACCGAACCAGGCAACTACTCGATATGGACAGAAACTCACTGAGGGAACTGGTAGGACTATTAACGGGACACTGCCATCTCAGGAGACACATGCAACTGTTGGGAGTGGAAAACACCAACATCTGTAGGAAATGTGAAGAGGAGGAAGAGACTCCAATTCACCTATGGTGCCAATGCCCCGCTCTGCTGGGAATAAGGCTCAGATACCTGGGAAGACACAGTGTGGAACCAGAAGACATCGCCACATATCCAATGACAGCCCTGGTGAACTTCATAAAAGGGACCGGGTTACTGGCAAGGGAATGAGGTAAAATGGGAGATAGTACAATGGGCCTATGGCCTAAGTGCTCGCGGGGAACGTAAGTAAACCGCCTCCGACTATAAAAAAAAAAAAAAATAATAATAATAAGTTCATATTTTTTGTAACTCTTAGTTTTTGTTAGCGCTAATGGTAAATTATGTACGTATATGGATTCCATATATTTTATTATTATTATTTTCGATCCAGAGCAAAATGCTGGGACGGGGACTCTTGCTAAGATGCACGTACAATAGGTTCAGACTCAGGTAAAAAAATAAGTTAAAGTTAATGAAATCGGCATAAACAAAACGGTAGAAAAGGTAGATAATAATATTATACCCCGGGAACTAATAATTAGAACTATTACCAATATCTCTGCCATAGGTCCCCCAAGTGGTTCGTTACGTTTCGTGATTTAGCAGAGGTGCCTGGTTTCATTGGGTGAGGTGTGTTCAGGATGCGCCTGCCAACCACTGCGTGGCGTGCCAGACCCCGATGGACTGGTTTGGGGATACCCTTTGACTTCTGCAACTGGCCTCTCTACCCAGCGCCTTGCGCCGCAGTAGGAGGAATATGTTCGTCACTCCTGGACACACTGATCCCTAAATTCCTACCCAATCCTCATACCTTTTACCTTCCCAGAACTTACTATCCTTCCTTTCCTTATATAAGACTCTCCCCAGATAATCCCAAAAGATGACAGGCCCTGAGGGAAATTATTTTTCTCAAGGCCTCCTGTATAAGGTTAGTGTAAAAAAATTAATGAATGAAAGACAGATGAAACAGATCAGACAGTGAAAACCCTTCAAATAACAAACCACAAAAAATATATATATAATTCGAAATTTACTTACGGCGTCGATCCCAACGTACTCCAAGTAACTTGCAAATCCCTCGTTGAGCCAGAGGTCGGACCACCAAGAAGGAGTCACCAAATTCCCAAACCACTGGTGAGCCAACTCGTGGGCTACCACCGTGGCCACTCTTGGCTTGTTGATCTTCGCGGAGATATTTTCGTCGTAGAGCATTGCAGTTTCCCTAGATGAAAATGATAGTCAGGAATTATTAGCCAAATACTACGACTGTAACTTTACTTTAACGATTGTTTTACTGTTTTTAAATGGTGGTAGGTAGGCTGTACCACTATAAGTATAAGGTTCTGAGATTATTCATGTCGATGATACTCCGAAATTGATTACTTCGTTAGTAGATTAAGGATATGTAGGTACTAGTTGCAAGCTGAGATGTGAGAGGACGATCAAACTAAAACATGGGTTTTTATACAACTATAATACATCTGTCAAGAGTCTGTCTTTACACTGACAGAGTCAAGCACTTGACTTTATTGTGCCACAACACCATCAAGTATGGGGTCTGCATTGGGGTGAATATTGATACAGGCATAATATTCATCAAAATATACGAGCCAATAGCCTCAGTTCAGTGAGTGATTTCTTTGAAACAGCGATTTCATCAATTCTGACTATTTCATTAAATACCATTTCTCTTTCTTTTTTAAAAAGCATACTCTCAAATCAACCCCCGACTGTGCTCATAGTGACCTTGATGTGTCAGGCCAAATCTTTTTTGCATATTATTTGGTTGTCCTGAAATAACAAAAACCCTATTTGCCATCAAACATTCTCAGAGATATTTAATAAAACCCCTTTCAATTTTGCAGATTTCCTTAGTCTGATTTTTTTAAATATGTAATAAACGATATTTGTTTCACAAAATTTAACATTGGAATTAGCCTTCTCTTTTTCAACATTTTGAGTCGATGGCATTTATGCTTTAGCATTCTTGAAGAACGATATCAAAATAAAAGCACATAGAAAAGTGCAATCACTCTTCTTTCTGTGAGGTCGGCGGTAACAGATTTTATTGCTTTTCCGGTTTGTTTGAAAACTGTTCTTATAATGAGTGCATTCCCCTTGAAGCTCTCTCAAAGGCAGTATGTACATCCCCGTTGCAGCAAAAACCATTATACGCAGAAAGATTTCCGTTCAGGAACATTGGCCTCCTAAGATATCCGAATAAAACATAAAATAGGGCCCAATTTTAGATTCTCACTTCTGTTTCGAACAATATCAAAGTGTGGTGGCCAAAAATTTACCCGTTTACTGTAATGTATAAACTTTACTGAATAAAGAACATAAAAAAAAAAAAAAAAAAATACGAACCTAAACGTCACCAATCCCCAATTCTCCATAGCACCAGCGTTGAAGTCGGGCAGTGCAACCATGTCCATCTTTGGCAGCGGGTATTTTATCTGGTAAAACTTCGCGAAATAGTCCAAGATCTTTGGACCAATTTCTAGGGTGTACTCCGCACTGACTATGGCTCCTTCTCTTGCCCAGACGGAGAAGTTACCGTCGGATTTGTGGGCAAAATCAGACACGACAAATGCAACGAGGTAAGTTGACATCGGAACTGACTCGGCGAAATGCTCCCAAACATAGTCAGGAAGCCCCTCTCTGGAAAGAAAATAAATTCAATACATTTAAACAGCACCCAAATCAAAATTCTATCACATGGTACGATTGCCAATTTTTTCGACTAACTGGGTCTTTTGTATTTATGCAAACCGATAACAGTTACTTTCAGTGATGACAAAATACGATTATCTTCATTTATAATCAATTACTCCATTATCTGAATGTTTTAAAAATAACCAAATGGTTTATTTAACTATTCATGATACTTATTGATACGCTAGAGTGAAGAAATAGAATAAAAACGTTGTTGAATACCACTCACGTCATTTGTACAATATGTTGAAGACCTACAACAAATGTTGTGAGAATACGAAGATTATGAAACCTGAGGGCCGATCCAGTTCTACTTAATCATAAGGAATTGTCCTCAACCTTATGTTCTAACGTCTTTAGATAAGGATAAAAAACCTTCTCTTGGATGACAGCGAAAAAGTCATTAATTTTAATGTTAAAGACTCTCTTTCCGAAAATTTCCTCAGGGTACCAACAAACACTATACGAATATAACAAGCTTACTGTGGATACATAGATGCATCTTCAACATATTCCACAATACTACACAACTGATGACCTTGTACAAAGTGCAAGTGCGCCCCACTGTTGAATTTGGTAGCCATCTCTGGTCTGGAGCCCCAACATACCTGAAAAATCCTCGACTCCATGCAGAAACGGGCGGTCCGTTTGACAAATATTAATATATTATTGCTATATTAACAAGCTGATTTCAATCTGTAAAACACAGGCGTCATGTAGGTATTCTGTCCTTGTTTGACCGGTATTACAATGGAAGGCACATAGATATATATAGATTACACAGGCTCTGAGAGAAATTGTTTTCCTCAGCGCCTTCTGTGTGTAGTAAATGTAAATATATATCTTCCGTGTGCGGAATTACTAAAATGCAGAAAAAATAGAAATATAGAATGGCCAAATTCTTGCGCATTTGAAATAAAATATTTATTTATTTTATTTATTTCTATTCATACATTACAGTGTCTACCAAATATTTACATTTGTATATAATACATAAATTTAGAACTGTTGTTAATTTGGTGTTTTATGCTGGGTGTGAGGTAGGTTTGAGTAGGTGACACTGTGGTGGGTAATGTTATATGTTTCGTGAACACCTCACTAGGAGAACCTGTGCTGAGGTGTTTGCGTGGTTTTGATTTAATGGTACATGTATTTATGTGTATTGGTTAAATTTTCTTATATAAGTGTAAGTTGAGATTTTAAATTATTATTTTTTTTAAATGGTTATTGTACATTGTTATTAGGAAAAAGGAAAAAAAAAAATTATACGCACATATATATATATACACCCATGTATACATACATATATATATATATGCATGCATACACACATATAGTAAACACATGCATACATAGATACATACACATTCATCAATGATTATGTTTGGTTTGGTGTTATAATGTTTTGTATAAAATGGATATCTTGTTTTTTGATCCAGGCTGTGATCAGTTTTTTGTGAATGTTTGTGTATGTGTATAATAACAATACTACTTTTATTTAATACTGAATTGTCTAAAGCTAGATCATATCTGATAAAGAAGAAAAAACCTAACATAGTGGCAACAAAACTGATGCAAACAATGCAAACTGTTTGCATTAGTTCAGTCTTCAGTTGATCCTTTCTGCAATCTACGAGTTTATGGTGAAATGTTTGTGTCACGATTTTTGTCATCTGCGTAAGACAACTTTTCACACTGATGAAAACAAAAAAGAACATCAAGAAACAAAATAAATTCTTATTTTTACGTGTGAGTCGGAGATACCACAGTTTACGGCTTAGATCATAAATGATTTTAGATTTTACTTTATTAACAGGTGCACTGCCAACTCCGCCATTTGGCGGAGTTCAAATGTCTCCAAAAAACTCTGCACCCGCCAATCGGCGTGTGCTTCAATACAACTTTCAACGCTCAGTGTAAATTTATTTTTATATACCTATACATATATCTATATTCTACGCCCCTACGGTCTTTTACAAACATTTGAAATACACAATAGTTTAGTACAACAGTAATCCAGAGATAAAAGTTAGAAATTCAATACAGAAGAATAGTATATATGCTTAGCTTAGTTATTAGTATTATTGAGATATGTTACTATAGTCTTCTTGTAACTATACTCCGTGCAGTTGAACACATCTACAATTTCCGTGAAATTATTGCCAACTGCATCTAATCTAGGCACAAGTGTGTGACTCAGTCCTGATAATATTATTGTAATAAAAAAGATTTTTCGATCAAGTCGTTCTAGTTGGTAGTGCGTACAAGGTTTTTTTTACTATCTACTCAAGTTTTAAAGTGATAGCATGTTGAATATGAGTGATGTGTTCCAAGTTTATATGTTCAATTTTTCTAAGCCATCACTGGCCAGGTTGAGGGTTATCAAAAAGAATATTACAAAAAAATAATGAAGAAAAAAAGTGGGTAAAGCAACATAAAAAACAAGAGAAAATGAAGTTAGAGTCAAATGAAGTCAAGTTAAAACAAAAGATTCAAGAAATTTTTACTCACACAAGAGCAGTTTGTCCCACAGAGTTCATGTTGGAAATGGCGGACATATTCTTGGGGTGAGCGATGGAAATTGTGAATCTGGCCTTCAGTGCTGGCTCATCAAAACAGGGGAAGGCTCTGCGGGCGTCTGTTGGCTGGAATTGGGTGGTGGCCAACCATCTGGAATTACGAACGAAATCAAAATTATTAAAACAGTCACATAAATAAGAAGAGTTTAGACAAGAAAATATTTGGTTCGGTCAAATACCTTTACCTAAACAGTGATGAAAGATAAGTTTTGAACGGGATAAATAATAATTTTTAGAATATTTTTTTACAATGGTTTTTTTTAAACACGAAGCGCTGAGGAAAATAATTTCCATCGGGGCCTATGCTTTCTTTGTGGATGCTGAGCAAAGGGTCATTTTAAGGGAAGGAAGTAGAAGAAGTTCTGAAAAGGAAAAATGTTTAAAGGGTGGTTTGGGTAGGAATCTGGGGGTCAGTATGTGTCCAGGTGTGATATATGAATGCATCCCTCCCACTGCGATGGAGTCGAGAAAACTGGAGAGGACAGAGTCTCCCCAAGCCGGTGTCCCCTGATCCGGCCCGTCACGCATTTGGTGGGAAAACGCATTTGTTGCCAAAATAATAATAATATAGTAACATGGCATTTATATAGCGCAGTTTAGTTTCATTTCACAAACACAAGCTAACGCTTCTATGGAAGAGTAGTTTCAAATCTCTAAATAAGTAAAAACCAAATGTAAATACGATTCTATAATATGTAATAACTTTATTTCTCAAATAAAAAATTTAAAAGATATATAATTATTTTTTCGCTTGACGTACCCTTAACACTATTAAGGTATTACCAAACTGATAAGTTTGTAACTAAAGGAACGAAAGGGTATTCTCCAGATCTCTCATCCATAATCAGAAGAATTCTCTGGAATTCTCGCTTAGAGAACTTTCCAGAATTCGCATTGACTTCCTTAGAAATCGTGTTGAATTTCGTAGAAATTGTATTGAATCCAAGGTCGTTCGTTTATTCAAATGCATCGAGCTAGCCTAATGAATGGTTTTATTATTTACCGACCACAATGGAGTGCCGTAATGATGATGACAGCAATATAGTTTACCTTTGCAACGGTAGCTACCCAATTAAAGTGAATAAATAACAACCTTCTGCTATGTCCTGTTAAAACGCAGTCTGCATTAGACAGGGAAATGCTGAATAAGAAATACGTTGAAACTGAGTTTAATGACGCATAAAACAAAATTTTCCCCTATTTAGTATTTGAACCAAACAAAAGACATTATCTATGTTAAAAATGATATATTATGAATCGACAAAATGTTATGCACTAATTACAACAATTCATGACTAATTCAAGACTGGCCAGGACTGTATTTAGGATATGTAAACCCCGAGGCTGAACCTATGGTGCGTGCCCTATCGAGGGTCGGTATCGGTAAATTTTATCAAGAGGCCAATGGTTTTGATTTAGGATATTAAAAAAAAACACACACACATCATTTCCAAACACACTCGCGAAATTTTTTCGATTTTTGCGTGTAAATACACTAAATAGTAACCAAATCGACAAAAATAAATATTTAGTAACCAAAAGTAAAAATATGTACCTACCTATACCCAATCTACTATTTTAAAAAGTGAAACCAAAAAAGCTGTAATTTTAATTATCCTAAAATATTAAGAACACGTTGAGCCGTGTCCCTACGACCAAACGTTTGCGCAAACATGCAAAATGAGTGCCTGGCTGTACACATTTTTTGTATGCCGAAGCAATGCTTGGTTTAATGTTTGTGCAAACAGTGTCGCAGAAGACATGGCTACTCCAAAACACAATGAACGTTCCGATTTTTCGATATTTTGATTCCGATCGATTTTTATTTTTGTAAATTGGTCCAGTTCGCATTGCGAGGAGCGCTTAATCATTTGAATATCCGCGAGGGATATTTAAATCTGATTTTTATTCTGACTGATCCTAATCCGCTACTGCACGAACTGTTGCGACTTGATAAGAAATTATAGTAATTGTACAACTTAACTTGGAAATAGCTTATAGTCGCTTTGCGCCTACACTTCATAATGATGAAACTACTTACAATTCATAACATCTTCACAACTAAGGTTTAAACAATTTGTGGTGCGAGCCCCTTTGTAGTGAGGACCAATAAGCTGCAGAGCTCATACAACCTTCAGACTGGGAAGTTAATGAGGGGTTTTGTTGGTCTTGACATAATATAATTTTATTTTCATCAGTCCTGACCATTTGTTTTTTAGAGATGTCCGTCTGAAGTAGATAATAATAGACTTAAAATGACGTTTATTTCCTTATTTTCTTTACCTCCATGTATAAACCTTTTACAAGCTTATTGAATTGCGAAAGATTTATTTAATATTATGGATATTACACAGTACAGCTCAATACATAAATCATATTTCAAATAAAGTTTCGATACAGATTTTTTTCACCTGTCCCGAATGTCCAAATATGGTTTATTTTAATTTTTTAAGTGAATGACAGTATTGATTTTATTTTTATTTTTATAGTGAATACCTCACAAGAGTCCCAACTGCTCCCGTCTGGAGCCAGTGAGACTATGGCATCCCCAATTGGGGGATGTTGTGAGGCTGAAGGTAAGTGGGGAAAGGAAAGAGGAAGGTGGGGAAGTACCTGGCTATTCAGATCTAGTCACTAAACACGGCTAAAGCCATTTGAAGCAACGTTTCAATTCTGAATGGTGGTCTTACACCAGGGCGATACTGGTAGTATCTTCCACTCTGGAACGTGCCGCAAATATACTATATATTATTTTAATTTTAATTAATTAATTGTGAAATAACACAAATTAATCAAATAAAATTTATTTTGCGCACGCCGGGTTCGAACCCGCGACCTTCGGAATGGCAGTCCAATGCGTTACCACTGGACTATGCCGGCCGTCATAGTCCAGTGATGATATTTTATAAATGTTATTTTAACACTGATCAATAACAGTTGCATAGTCCGATATGAATTCGAACTTTTTGAACTTGTCTTTTTAAGTTAACAATTTAGTAATTTATTAAGATCACTTACCTTCGAGATTTTCCCACTTTATATGAGCTCCTGTAGAAACCGTGAAGATCGTCATTAAGGATACCCGTGTACTTCATCAATACCACATACTGCTCCCCTTTCTTCAACTGATCCTTTAAGTTGATTATATAAAACTCCTTTTCGCTGTCATTCGCATAGCCAATGACTTCAATTTTACCAACCTCAAGACTTCCATTCAGAGAATTGACTTCTGAAGAAATGAAACCCAGATCAGCCGCGTGCAATGTTATATTTTTTGTATCTTCAAGCGCCTCAATGAGTATTCTTACTTCACCATGAAACGTGAAATTTCCTTCAAAAATAAAAGGGATCAGCTTAACGTCATATTTGATCGGATTAACATTTCTTGGTAATCTAACGTTTACTTTAGACTTTGTATCATTTAAGACTTTGTTTATATTAACACTATCGTCTTTAACTGTCGTAACTTTGGTTGTAACTTCGTCGTAAGTTTGGTTGCACATATATCGGGATACTTGTGTCGGGATGTCGATCTGTGGACACGTGGCGAAGTTGTAAACTAGAAAGCCGGTGGCCACTATTGAGGTGACGTATATCGTGACTAGAAGGAAGGCGAACCCTTTGGATACGTAGTGGCCTTTTTTGGACTTTGTGGAAAATGTGATGGAGGGAGGACCGCCGTCCATGATGCCGAGAGATTCTCTAGTCTGTGTCATCACAGGAACCTGAAAGTAAAAAAACTCCTTTATTTTTTCAGAAACATATAAAGTTAAGTTATTCACTGCCCACAAGCACCATACTTGGTCTGTAACCATTGGAAATAACTTTTTTAAAATGTTTAATAAGCATTTGTTTTCTTTTAGAAAAGCTGGAGTTGGTCGAAATATGTTGCATTAGCCTATAAGTTTTCTTCCTAACAGAAAGCTTAAGACGTGTTGTTTCACAGAATTTGAACAATTAATCAAAGTTGATTTTCAAGTGTTCTCTTATTATATAATTATTAGCCAGTTATTTTACAATACTGAAATCATAACAGAACTTGAATAGAACTTTCACAGAACTTGAAAATCAACTTTAAAATTTGATGATTTGTTCAAATTCTGTGAAACAACCGGTCCTTAGTGTTTAACTAAATGGGGTATCATCATATGATTTTTTTGCATCTAGTGGTGTACCGCAAGGTTCTCACAACGAACTTCTTTTTTTTTTGTGAACGAAATTTGTAACATTTTTAAAGACGTCGAAGTTCTTATGTTCGCAGATGATCTGAAACTTTTAAAAGTAATTCGAAGCAGAGACGACTGTTATACTCTCTCAGCAAACTCGTTAAAATTATTAGAGTGGTGTAGCGATAACTAGCTATACCTTACTGTTAATAAATGCATGGCCATGAGATATTTCAAAATAAAAAAATAAAAACTTTTTTTTTTCAATTAAACAATTATTTTAGTTTTTTTTAACATAATGCATATATTCTCAATTTCAACATAGTTCGCTATCTTTTGGGTAAGCTAGTTAAGTAGCCAATTTCATTTATTTTTTGTATTGACCGAGAATTGTACCTTCCTCCCCAGAGATTGGATCTTAAACTGATGTGAACTTTTAAGATGTCTTTTAAAACTTAAAAAATAATTTAAAAATTGAGGATTGAACCTTCCTTCACAAGGACCGGAATCAACACCGCTACCACCTTAGCCAAAACCTATTTGGATAGTACCGACATTTATTTCGAACATTAACTGCTGTAGATTTTAAATTTAGTGTTATCCAATTTCAGAAAATGCGTATGCGTGTGCCCGTCTACCACCAAAAATTGACAGAAAGAATTAAAACATTGTCATTGTCATCGACAACTGGTACATCTGCCGAGTTTCAGCTCGATCGGATATCGGGAAGTAGGTTTCTCCACTTCCAACATTACATTTCAATAATAAATAAATTTATTCATTCAATCAAGAAAACATATTCTAAATTCAAATAGATGAATTTAATCCATCAGGCTAATTTGTTCGCTTTTGGGAAACATAAGGTCTCACATGGTGTCTCACATACTGTCATGGTGAGAAATATTATGTAAACGATGTTTGAAAGAGGAAATACTAAATACTTTATATTCAAATCTAGATGTTAACCACGCAAGAAGTATAATGTGCACTTTTATGAAACCAAAGATTCCAATATCAACATTTGTCTAATAAAATAAGTGAGTTTTTATAATTTTATTTATAAAAAACGTAAAGTGTGCCCTTTTATTATTTTTTTATTTATACATTCAATATTTTAATATTTCAAAAAATATATATTTATTTCTAATAATCAAATTTGAAAGCGTATTTCATCACCTTTCAAAAACAGTTTTCGGATACGTTCGGAAATATTTCATTTAATTGGATTTTATTGCAAAGCGGAAATACGGCCTCCTTAGTCGAGGGGTAATGCTCTCGACTAGCAATTCTAATAGCCCAGCTACACTACTCGCGAAGTTGATCGAAGTTGACCTAATACGATAGTGTGGGCACGATCTTCGCTTCGCTTCGGGCATCTTCGCTTCGCTTCGCCCGACTTCCGATTGTTGTCGGTAAATGCGCCCGAGTCAAAGGACTCGAAGCGTCCCGGAGTTCGAACACGAAGTGTCTGCCCACACTACTCGGTTCACTTTAGACGTGGGTCGTAACGTCATTTTCAAGAAACGTAACGAAACAAGTTTCTTGGTCGGCGTAACCTGTTTCAAAACGGTTATTTTTGTAACTAGTTATTTTCATTCACTTACCCGTCCTCGCGTGACAAATGTCAACCATGTACATGTGTTGGCCCCGCGTTTGGCGTGTCTCCCGAGTCGGACTAATTAATTAATTAGTTCCGACTAATCACGAATAATATACAATGGTTATTGATATTTACAGTTTATTTGCACGTTATATTTACTGTTTATTTACACCTTTTCATCGTTTTCACTGATATCTATCATCTACCCCATCTCCTTCCCCTCCCTACTACCTTCAGCCTCACAACTCACAACATACCTCAATTGGGGGTGCCATAGTCGCACTGGCTCCAGACGGGAGCTTTTGGGACTCTTGTGCGGTATGATGATGGACACTGTAACGCTGTCCGAAACGTTGGCTAAAGAAGGGGGTAGCGCTACATGGTATACCCCAAAAATAAATTGTTTCGCACTGGCTCCAGACGGGAGCAGTTGGGACTCTTGTGCGGTATTCGCTCGGCTGCCCGGGAGGTGTATTTCCAATCCCTTTCACGTTTCAGTCGCGCTAAAATTATTTAATTATTTTCAATGTAAAACAAAACATTGGAGGTAATAAAAGCGGTCTATCCTCTCTGCTTACCCTTCTATAATTACGGTCGTCACCCTCATACAAACAGATTTATTTTTTATTTATTTATTACATAAGATACATTTATAAGCAAAAATAACATAATAATATTTCAAAATAACTGTCAATATTAAAATGTGTACAAGTGTTATAGATAGAGCAACGAAACGCGTAGGCGACTGAAACGAGGACTAATGGTGATTTATATATGCATAACATAACAATACCGCCGACTACCGCGTTACATTACGAAACGCGGCGTTACTGAAACGCGGCAGAGATTGGAAATACGCGGTCGCATGCGAAACGACCGAAACTAGTCTCACATATGCATAACAAATAACAATCCGTCCCGCCGACGGCGCCGACTACCGCGTTACGTTACGAAACGCGGCGTTACTGAAACGCGGTCGCATGCGAAACGGCCGAAACTACTTTACATCACACCCAACACCAAATAACGCATTTACAAAAATAACTACTTGTAATTTTATCGAGACTAGTTATTTCCGTTACATCGACGAAACTAGTTATTGTATCTAGTTACGTTAAATAACGCTCACTCCTAGTTCACTTCAGTTCGCTTCGAGACGTCGTGTTTGGTGGTTGTGCGTGCGCAGAGTCATAGTGACTATACGTAATAAAATATGGCTTCTACACTGTGGTCACAGGACCTAATTTTTTTGTTCCTAGAAACACTCCAATCCGAGGCGGTTATTTGGGACCCAATTGAAAGGGACCATAAAGATAACTAACTAACCATCACGCCGTTTCCCCGCAGGGGTAGGCAGAGAGGACGGACCGCCAAACAACTCGGTCTTGGCACACACTCCTTGCCTCATTCACATTCATACATCGTCTCATACATACTCTTCTATTATTCTGACTCTTGACATGGCCCGACTCGAGTATCTGATTCACTTGATCGTGCCATGTCTTCCTCGGGCGTCCCCGACTTCTGCTACCATTCACATTTGCATCATATATCCTCCTTACACTCCTATCTTCGCTCATTCGCTCTACATGCACAAACCATCTAAGCGTCCCTTTCTTAATCTTACTCATTACGCTTACATCAGCCTTGCACTCTTTGCGGATCTCCACATTCCTCACACGATCAAACATGGTTTTACCACACATACGCCCTTGAGGTGATTTTTCACAAAAACGGCGCTTTACAAATTATCCAATTATTATTATTATTATTATACGCCTCAGGGATCTCATTTCAACAGCATTTAATCTACTTTCATCCTTTCTTTGCCAGTTCCATGCCTCACTTCCATACATCAAGGTAGGTACCAGCACTCCGTTGTGGACTGCTAACTTCGCTTCTTTGGGCAATTTTTTGTTAGCGCCGACGGCGTTCAGTCCTCCATTAACGGAATTACCTGCATTTACCCTTCTTTCAATAAAGATAAAAACAAAAACAATGTAAAAACAAAAAATAAAGATAAAAACAAAATTAATGATGCTTGGATGCGCATTCAAGATATTTTACATATTTCGGTGGGAGAATTGAAAAAAAAAAGGAATCGCTCATCGCGACTTACCGGGGCTACCATAGAAAGAGAGAAGCCTCAATCAAATCTGGTGCCGGCGTGGACGATGTTTATCGTCCAGTATGGTTTGCGTTTGACTATATGGATAGCTTTTTGGGACAGGTGTACAAATGTAAAACAACAATGAGTACGGTAAGTAATTTATTTATTAATAAGCACAGTTATAAACATTCATTACTTTCATGTACGCCACGTACGTTGTATATTTCTTATTACCAAAGATTAAAGTTGAGAGAGGGGTAGCTTACTGTGGCGCCTACTGTAAATCAATACATGTGGATTACAATATTATTTTAATTTTCAATAAATGTGTATACTAAAATTTAAACTGTTACCTTTATTTCCTCCTTGAGAACCTCGTTAAGAGCTTTGCAGACATCGACCACAATTTTTGAAATTAACTGGCTTGAAATTTTAAATAAAATGTGTAGGCTTCTATAACTGTCACCAGTTGCTAAAGATCTTAAAGTAATTGCTAAACGAATTTTAGCAGGTATGGCTTCTCTTAAATGCGTATCTTTTTGGAGATAATAGGTTCTACTTTGGAAAGTAGAAGATTAAAATCACGCAATGACATTCGGTGAAAATTTTCGAATTCCCCAGATCGTTCTTGAGTGAGTTCAAGGAATTGTTGCGCCATAGTATGTCTGCAAAAATATAATTGAATGATTAAAATAAATAAGTAATTTAAAAATTCATTGTAAGTACTTACTTTGTTTATTCCACTAACCTAGTTCTGTTCCTGTGCATTGCAATCATCCATCATCTTCTTTTTTTTCGCTGTTTTTTTTATTTTCTTGTGATGAATTTGCACGTAGTTATAATAAGCGAGAGTGCACATTGCGACGGCAGCTGCCACTTGAACGTCCATGTTGCCTAGTGCACGGACTCCGAGAGACTGAGCTACTCGCGAAGTTGCACGAGTGTGTGGGCACGCACTTCGAACTTCGGCTAACTTCGTCGAGGACTTCGTCGAAGCGTCGAAGCGAGTAGTGTAGCGGCCGCTTAAGGTTGCGGGTTCAAATCCCGGCGTGCTCAAGTAAATTTTATTTAATGAATTTGTGTTATTTCACAATTTATTACATTAAAAATAATATGTAGTGTACTTGAGGCACGTTCCATATTGGAAGATACTTTCAGCATTTACCTAATGTAAGACCCTCATTCAGAATTGAAACATTTCTAGAAATGGGTTCAGCCATGTTTGTTACCAGATCTGAATAGCCAAGTACTCCACCACCTTCCTCTTCACCATCTCCTTTTCCACCCCCCCAAACTTTCAGTCTCACAACATACCCCAATTGGAGATGCCTTAGTCTCACTGATTCCAGATGGTTGGGAGCAGTTGGGACTCTTGCGACATTCACATCAGAAATAATAAAATAAAGAAGCTTGAAAATATATTGATTTGTTTTAATTTCAATCAAAAATCTTGGAAGGAAATTAAATAATACGTAAGCCACATCAGTAGGACTCTGTACGGTACCTGCTTGAATAAACCTGTACGACCAACCGGATTCTATCAATAAAAATTAATTGAATGCTTTTCTTCCATCCTTACCAGCGAATTATAGAAAGCACGCAATATCAAAGTGTTAAAGTTTATTGACTTCTTAATTTTAATTAAACTTATTAATTGACTTCAATTGTGGAAGGGATGTGGTAAAGAAGATAAGAGAGCCAAGACGGTTGGAAATGGAATTAAGCTTGAGGAAGTCACTCTTCGCTTTTGCAATTATAAGAACTGCTCGTTACAAAGACGTGATGACTGCAAAAAAGTGAAAATGATTCATAGTCGTGGGTGAATAGAACTTCCCGTCTTTGGAGATGAAATGATAATTTAATTTATAGTCTGTCAGAAGAGTTTATATTGCAGGAGAAAACATCTTTTAACCTTAGAAAGATAATCATGTACTGAATGGCGCTTAAGATAATCATACGTCTCAGGACGTATGCAATGACATTAGTATATATAATGTGAAATATATATGTACTTTTTAGTATGTTTTACTTTTTATATTTTATGTATTATTTTAATAAATTTAACCTTTATGTTGTAATTACATTTATTAATCAAAAAAAATTACCTCCAAACATAAAAAACTCCTTTAATTCTATAATAGGACCATTTTATAAAATAATTAGTCTTTTTTGTTACTTTTTGGCACTTTTCACTATGACTAAATGCTTATCAGTCTATAATATAATAAGCAGTAATTGTTGATTGAAGTAATAGTGCATATTGAATTATTTGGCGTGTTGGAAATAAGCCGACGTAGCTCAGTGGTCCAGAGCACCTGCCCGGACATCAGAAGGTAAAGGTTCAATTCCCGTCGGCGGCATTTATTTTTACTCGGAAGATATTTTTAATTTGTTTTGATATTTCGGGCGACTAATTATTGCTTTTAATAATTTGTTATCCTTTGTGCTATGCATAAAACCTTGTCTTATAAATATTAGTTTTTATCATTAAAAAAATATATTCTTTATTTACTACTAAAATAACAAACTCATATTATAAAACACATTTATTACACAAAATACGTGTCTCGCAAAAGTTTCAGAAAAGATAAGCATACGTCTCGCGGACGTACATAATAGCCATATGGGTATCTAAAATACTTACAGTTGCAACACAGCTGTCGCACGTTAGCTCCGGCAGACGACTGAATCGACCGAGGCAGACGAGATGCCACGTGTTGTAATTAAAAAAGATACTTCAATATTGAAATACGTCTACGTGACGCGGACGTAGATTATCTTTTTAGGGTTAAGTAAGATTTGATCAACTTTGCGAAGATCAAAACATATTGAAGAACATCCTTGTTAGCTCAAGATTAAGTATGCATGTGTTAAAATGTTACTGGAATCATTGTTTTTTACAATACACATTAACAAATCAAGAATTGAAAAAAACCTTCATATAAAAAATAATAACAAAGAGAGCAAGAGTCTACATCATTACTTCGTCTGGCTTTAGGTAGAGAATCCGCATAGTGATGATAAAAATCAAAGATTGTAAATTCACTCTAAAACGAGTGCTTCGTATCCTAATGAAGGAACGTCTTGTTGTGAAACACGTACATAAGTTTTATTAAAATGATGGTTTAAACAAAATTAATTATGAACAGTAATTATTAGCCTGAAACACCCATATAAATTGAAAAATATAGGAACGGAGAAAAAAAAATTAAATGCGAAAGAATGGAAGACTGCGGATTCGATTCCCGTAGGCCGAATTAATTTTTTCTCGGAAGATTTTTTCAATGTATGTGGGGTGTTTCAGGCCAATAATTATTGTTTAAAATAATTTGTTTTCATTTATGCTTTTCATAAAAATCTTGTCTTTTAATCGCAAGTTTATCTTTAAAAATAGTAAAGTTCACTATTTTCATTTAAAAAAAAAATCATTGTTCATAGAACCATCAACGTAAGGTCCAAGAAAATCTGCACTTTTTTATTTTTTTGTTTCAACCAATTTGTTTTAAAATCCATTCAAATAGGATTTGACGTAATTTCTACCGAAAAAAATCTAAGTTCATAGGGTAATATATTGTTTTTTTACACAGGAGGCCCTGAGGAAAATAATTTCCTTCAGGGCCTGTGTCATATTTTGGGATACTGTGTGGGGGGTCTCTTAAGGCGAAGCTTAATGCTAAATCACTATTTTGATTAATCTATATAACGAATTGGTGTACATTATGAATACGAAAAACTATGCTTTAGAAAAATTGAAAGTTTTACTATCGTTTCGCTGGAGTAGAATACAAATAAAAATATAAATTAGTCAATAAAAAATATAAAAGTAAACTACTAAAAAAAAAATATTTTTTCAATAGAAATGTATGAACGCGTAAAGGAAACAACTACATATTTATATTTAAGATTATCTGTGACAGTTTCACTTGATTAACTTTTTTGCTTTCTCATAAATTATTTACAAAATAAATAAAAACCAGTTTTGTCCTTGAAATATGACGTTTCTAGACTCCGTGTCAAGCGATTTTAATGCCTATTACCTACAGTATAAGGTATACCAAAAATATACACATTTTTGGCTTGTAGCTTCCTCTTAAGGAAAGGAAGAAGAATTTCTGGGAAGGTAAAGGGTTGGGTTTGAATCTAGGGATTAGTGTGTCCAAGAGTGACCGGCATACGAATATATATCTACCAGTGCGGGGCAAGGATATGGGTCGAGAGATCAGTTGGAGAGGAGAAAGGGTCTCCCCAAACCAGCCTCTCAAGATCTGTCACGCCAATTAGTAGGTGGGCAGGCGCATTCTGAACACACATCACCCGATGAACCACTTGGGGTGACCTATGACAGAGGTGTTCGTTATCCAATAAATGGGTACCGGGGCGGCGTTACCCAAACCCGCCTTCCATATTATAAATTACTATTACTCTGATAGTCTAAAAGTTTATCAGACTTAATTCAGAAAAGTTACGAATTGAACCATTATTTTTTCAAATCATAATATTTGGATGATTCGTATAGCGCCGTCTTTTTGTAAAATCACCTCAAGGGCGCTGTACAAATATATAATACATTTCTACACTGAAATATGTTGTTATTACTAACTTTATCCGTTGTTTACGAAATGATCGGAATACAGTGTTGCCGTTATGTTGGTTAATTTCCAAGACGCGGCTGATCAGGATATCCTTATTAATTTCTCCAGCAGAGGAAGTCAAAGAACACAAAGAGAAGAAAAGATCAATTCCCCGGCTGATAAGAAAAGTTTAACGCTTTTTTAGAGAACTGAATCATTTATAAGCAGCTCTAAAACGTTAAAGCAGTTTTAATTTTCTTAAAATTAAACATTTTTTGTTGATGCAATTTTGCGCAAAAGTTAATTGTTTGTTTAATAATATTACTAGTTGAATCACTGGGCGTTGCAAGTGCTTTACGCTGATTTTTCCTAAATAATATGTTGACAGGAATTTTCTTCTTATTTTGAACGTCAAGTGTGCAAAATTTCATCAAGAAATGTCAAAATTCTGCTATAAGGGGTAGGAAAAAAATTGGAGTTGTTGTTTTTCAAATCTTATCTTAACAATGACCTTTCCCTTGTTATAAAGGTCAAGTGTGCAAAATTTCATCAAAATCCGAACAAAACCATATATTTGTGATAAAAACAAATCAACACCACTCAAGGACTCTTCTTCAGCAAGTTTTTAATATTAGCTTGCTGTTGTTTGTTTTATAACAATACTAGCTGAAGTTCCCGGAGCTGCCCGGGAATTTTTAGAAATCAGATGTATACATTCGACCGAACAGTGGCTGATTTGACATCGCGTTTGGGTCCCACCCACGCGTAGTGTGTTCAATTCCTCGGCTGGCTAAGTCCTCCATCACAACACACGCAACATTTTCCGCTTACTGTGGTGGTAATAGGAGATTTTCCAAAATTGTAAGGTTTTTCGTAACCCGTGAATGTTTACTTTCTTTTTAAAATAATAATTTTTAAAAGTACAGGAATATTCCTATATTTTGAATGAGAAGTGTGAAATCTAGAAGAATCAAGTTCTGCCTTAATCGACGGGAAAAGAAAATAGGGCCAGCTTTTCAAAATGTCATGTAAACAGTGACCTGCCCAAAGATATTAGAAGAACGAGATGTGCTATGAGCAGTTCATAGTGTGTGGAATTGTTTTGCCCAGTATCGCCGGTTTTGTTCACCAATACTACTGCACACCTTCGCTTACGCTAAGGTATCCGCACTAATACATAGAACAGATTTCTGTGCGTACACGTCCCGATAGTATTCAAAGTACCCTAATTAGGTAGTACTCCGCCTACGGTCCGGCGGCCAACATAGCATATCTCGATCTTCTAATATCTTTGGACCTGCCCCTTGTTTTGAAGGTCAATTGTATAAAATTTTATCAAAATCAGAATAAAACTGTTGATTTTTATTATAAAAAACCAAGCGACTTGAGACTCTCTTCCTTACATTATAGTGTATACGTATAGATAGATTATATTGTACATTTTACAAAAGTTTTTCCTTGCTTTTGAATTTGGTAGCATATGGAAAACACGTAAAATATTGGCTCACTAAACAAATCCGATGCAAACTCACTTAAATTTATAATGTATTTGAGTACAAGCTTTATTATATAGGGTGTAGAAAAGAAAATAACATCTAAGTAGAACACTTGGCTAAAACCACTACCCAATTAAAAAGTCTAATCGACTCTTCTTAATTGGTACACTCGTGATGTATCGGTACAACCGTTATTTGGGCCAAAACTGAAGGAACAAATAAATTAACTAATAATCGTTTATTTTGGTTTTCTGGGACACCATTCCGTTTAATTGGTACAAATTCAGATCTGAAGTCGATGCAAAACTTGTCTCAGTACAATTCGACATTCGTCAACGTAAAGTTATTCAGTTCTTTGTTAATTTTTGAGATTACTGTTAATTTAACGCGTAATTGTTTTCGTTGAAGTAGAAAATAGTACCAATAAATCCAAACGAAACATGAAACAGAACAAGAAACAGAAAAATAAAAAGATAAGGGTCACAACTAGGAATCGAACCCAGGATCTCTTGTCTTACAGGGACATGCGTCTTAAACCACTCGACCATTGGGACCTATTTATTAAGCGTCATATTTCAAATTCAGAATTAACAATATAATCTTGCGACCAATGTTGGTCATCTAGGACTCAAGAATCATCTAAGACTTGAAACCAGGATCCTTGCCTTCGAACCGCTCTAGTTGGTAGAGCGGTTCCCCGGCAAGGCAAGGGTCCTAGGTTCGTATCCTAGATGTGACCGTATCTTTTTCTGTTTCAAATTTTTGTTTAAGAATCGCTTATATTGTCTTCAATAATTAAATATTACAATTTGAGGTTTTACTCATCAAGTTTTTCCAAAAAAAAAATACTTTAATATGTTTTCTGGATACATATTTTTTGATGAAGTTCATGATTAAACACCCCTCCCTATCAATAAAGCTCGCATAAAGCTTGCTTGGCATAGGGGCTCCAGTAATGTGCGGTGTGGGGGGAGGCTTCATTGATTCTGCCTGCATTAGCTGGTTGCAACAAGGTGGCAGGTGTTCCACGCTGTCTCGAGCGGAGCTGGGTATCGCGTTGCAGGATGCATTCACCGGAAGAAAGCTAGAGGCTTTGTTCGCCGGATATTGAATATCAACTGTGCAACTCAGATATGGCAGAATAATTTGGATCAAAACAAACTTACATCGAACGCTGTTATTAAACAACATTATTTCGGATATAATGTGATGTACGTAATATTATAAAATATGAATACGTAATTCTTATTTTCATTACACAACGAATTTACTTCTCCATTGTTACAATAGTTTGTGGTGTGATTAGATTCTTAACTGTGGCAATTATTTTGTAAATTTCAGAATAATAATATATGATAGTGACAAGAGGGCCTCCGTGACCGAGGGTAAGGCTCTGGGGTCGAGAGTTCAAATACCGGTGTGCGCAAATAATTTTTATTTGATTAATTTGTGCAATTTTACAATTTAATCATTTAAAATTTTGCGGCACCCTCCAGAGTAAGATATTCTCAGTATTGTCCCAGTGTAAGATCAACATTCAGTTCAGTTCACGTTGCTTAAAACGGCTTTAAACATGTTTGGTGACCAGACCTGAATAGCTAGGTACTTCCCTACCTTCTTTCTTCCCATCTCATTCACTTCCCCACTACCTTCAGCCCCACAAAATACCCAATTAGGGATGCCATAGTCTCACTGGCTTCAGACGGTTGGGAGCAGTTAGGACTCTTGTGCGATGTCACATAAAAAAGACAATTTGATACAAAACAGAATACATTTTAGCTATCAAAAAAAATTATAATACACAGATTTGACGTTCTTAAGAATATTTTTGTTGTTAATAGGTACCTACCTATTTGTAAATGGTTTTCTGAGGAGAAAAGTTTTTTTCAATTTAAATTCACATTTATTGTGATGAACCTTACAAAAATGATGGCGCGTCTTTTGTAAGGAATGATAAATAATTTTTAAACTTACATCATTTTAGAATAATTAATTGTCGGTGAAAGCCTCGTAAAAGCCAACACAAATTAAATGCGTTTGGAATTACAGTGAATAATAATTACATTTTTGTTCTTGTCTTTGTCAATCAAAATCGTGCTTATGAATTTGGACTTGTAAAGAATGTATTTTTACGTTTTAAATTCACAGGAGATAACATGGCAGTAATTGGATTTTTCGGAGGCGCTTGGAGAAGACAGTTTCCAGTAGCGTGCTGAAAATCGGGGGTCCCTTGGCAGCCAAATCAGGATATCAATAGAAAATATTTGTTTTAAAAAAAGTTATTAGATTTATAACCTGACATTATTTAAAAACTCTGTAGCGAGAGATTTATCTAGATTGTCTCGTTAATTGTAAACAACACGCCCTACCTATCTACTTGCAAGTGAACTACCTACTGGTGACGTCTAGCACATTACGCAAACTCAATAGAAGGTTCTAGCCTGTTGCCTAGGAATAATAGCAGCGCCAACAAAAGTTCCAGTAAGACCCAGACTGAGCGAGTTGTCTCCGTTTTACCTGCGATCTCGCTTACCTACTGATGCCATCGGCCGGTCTGTATAAATAGGCCCGACGCAGCGGCTTTCATTCCGTGCCTCCTAACCAAATCCTCAAAACTCTATCATCATTATAGGAGAAATTTAGTGCTTATGATATGATGCAGAATTTAGCTGGGAGATGAAACAAACATCACTCCATCTGGGTGGGTACCAGGTGCATTTCCTTACAACTAACTAACCGATGAAATAACATAACACGTTTTTTCTGTAAAAGTTATTTTATATAAAACGATGATTCAACTGATTTTAGCGTTTTCCATTTTATCAGGGCGAGTCAAAACTTATACGCACTTTCGCCATAACATATCCTCAAGGTTCACAGTTGGTCACGTGCGCAAAATTATATCCCGATCGCGTAATTTGCATTCCGGTTATTACAGGATAAATACGTCCACTCCGCCAGTAGTTTGTGCCGAGGAGGAATATCTAGAAGTGATCCTAGTTTTCTTTTGTGGAAATATGAAAGGGGCAGAAGAATAGTGGCCGGACGAGTGTGATGCACGAATGGGGTGTTATGGACGACATTAACAACAAGAATCAGCAAAGCTCGAGAGACGGCTTTAGTTGGCTCTGGTGAATAGGAGAATTACCATCGGTTAGGTATCGTCTTTGAATATCAATCATGGTGTGTCTATTTTGAGGCACTGGAATATCCTCCCTACAACCCAGATCTTGCTTCCTTCCCGTTTATTTGTCTGGGTCACTCGAGGATGCTTTGAAACGTTTTCGATTTCTCACAGACTTAGAGGTGCAGGAAACGGTCTAAAAGTGGCTTCGTGACCAACCGAAAACCTTCTTCTAGCAAGATTGTAGAAAAATGTTGATAATTTTAGACTTGCCTTCTTATATATCAATATTGTATACATACGTTGCAAACAAATAAATCACCAAATAGATATTGTGATTTATATCGGTTTTAAAGTAAACTAAAACTCTGTACAGACCAATAAAATTATTTAAAAAGTGAAATTGGATACTTGCAAAAGTTTCAATAAATTACAGCAGAAACTGGGGCTGTCTTACGGACGTTATGGGAAGGATCAGTGTGTCCAGGAGTGACGGAAGAATTGATATGGAATCGAGCTCATTTTGTACACGGTCACACCCACAATACACTTCTGTCAGTGGGAAACCCACTGTTTTTATGTATCCTGTACAACAGGTGTGTGCAATCTCTTTTTCAATGTGTTTTTTTTTGTTCAGATTTTAAAAATAACACGAGTATATATGTTAATATTTTAGCCGTATTTAAAAAAAAAATATTTTGTCGTGTGGGTCTTACCCATGCTGAGGCCTCCATTTTATAATACAATATATTTTTTTGTAAATAAAATGACCTGTATTGAAATTAAATCAAATGAGATATCAAGAAATATAATATTTATAAAATATAGTTAAAAAAATAATACAGGCTGTTGAAAGTAAAACATAGATTAATCAATGTTTTTGTTAATCGAACTAATTTAATATTATGTTCGCATTTTTTTCTTTTGTCATATTAGTCCATTATATACTACATTGTTCTTACAAAGAAATGCTTTTTAGTAAATACTTATAAATAATATATAATTTATTTTTATCACTATTTCAATTTTTATAAATATTAATAAATAATCTAATTGCATTGAAAAGCGTTGCATCAATGTCGCATTGTCGTCAAAAAAGGAGTTTCATTTTATTTAGTATGTGGCTTAAAGGTCTCCTTTCCTGACGCGAAGCACGATATAGCAATAAAAAAACTAAACCGATTTTAATCTGGTTTTACGACTATTAAATAGTAATAATTTTGTTGTCCTTTGTGCTCCAGGACGGCCACCCTGATTGTCCGGGCATCCTCTGCGCCCACGGCCTTTCCCGTTCCATAGTAATTAGGCACACAACACTCTGAGCGGCTTCCAAGGCAATTTTCATATAAATTGTTTTCCATCACGGAAATTAGACCTCAGACAGAAGTTTCCACCAGGCGAAGGAACTGGAGGCATTCAATTTTGAAATTGGAAATTTCCGAGAATTCCTCCGCCATAAATGTTTGATTGCCACTTCTAGCGGTTAATCTACTAACTTCCAAAGTTCCGTATAATTTTGTGAAGAATGCACTTAAAACTATATTGTCTCCCTATATTCTACAGTTCGGTTATACGCTTTTAAGGTAATTATATATTGTCATAATCAAAATGTGTTTTCGCAATTAATAAAAGTTTTTTCTACACGTGTATCAACGTTTTACAATTTGGGAGGTGGATATGTGGGTATATGAACTATTCGCTGATCGACAAACACCTCTGTCATAGGTCACCTAAAGAGTTTGGTGACTTAGCAGGGGTGCCCGGGGTCATGGGGTGAAGTTTGTTTTGTGTGGAGGTTAATAAAAAAAAATTCACAACCAAATAGTTGCGTTGACACAACTGATAAGATAAGCTGATAATAATAATGATGTTATAATTTTTTTTTCATTTTATGTGTTTGTTTTTCATGTGGGAAGGTCACCCGGCTACCAGTCGGGCGGATCGATTCCCACAGCAGCGTACCAACTTACTCCCTTATACACGGAGAAAAATAAGTAGGTATTGCTAATTTATTAAAAATCTCTTCTCAAATTATTGGTAATCCGGTTTATAACGGGATTTCAAGCTGTTTCCTAATAAACTTTTAGTAAATTCCTAATATATCGGAACACGTGTTCATGCACTTGCATTTGCCTTGATAGTATACAATGATGAAATGCGAAAATATTAGAATTTTTATGAACACGTGTTCCGACATCGTTATAAGTCATATGTATTTTACCGAAAGTTTATTAGGAAACCTAGCAAGTCATATTACTATATTTTAGATATTATCCAGAAAGTTCTGCATATTTACAGCTTATCCAATACCTTGGATAACGCGCTGAAAGTAGCGTCTTTTGTCTCCCGACTGTCGGAATCATATTCTGACCGTGCTCGCAAATATCGCTACCTGACCATAGATAACGGATTTCGGGAGGGCGGGTTAATCAATCGTCCGTTCTAGACCTCCTGACTGTCTATGGAATCCTGAGAATTTTTCTCCAGCACCACACTCGAGGGCACTTCTGCTTTCTTTCGCTGGCTCTAACAGATTAAGTTCCAGATAAAATTAGACAATATAATTTAAGCAAGCTTGTATTTAAAGATGACACCGGCTGTCATGAGGCGTGAAAAGGTTCCTGTTTGTGGAATATACTTTCAAGTTTGTTACATTCTGACTAACAGTATAAACATCATAGAAGGAAAGAGGTGTTTGTTAAGTGTAGATTGTTGAATAAAATTAACCTTTTGATGTTAATTCTGAAAATTTGTTGAAAATAAGCAAAAACATCGTCGCCCTAATTTGAATTATTTATAAAATATCGCGGTATTTTTCGGAGAAACTCACGTCATTTTTAGGGAATTTTTTTTGGGAAAGTGGTGGTATTTTCAAAAAAATTATGTTTTTTGACGTCTTGGTATTTTTTATATCTTTTTTAAATAACATGCCATGAAATTAACCAATTAAAAACCATGATCGTTATTGGGCATTCGTTTTATTTTAATAGTATTACTTTATTTTTAAGTAGAGTCACGTGGGGTAACCGTGCGCAATTTTTACATTGGGATTTTTGTATTAAAAAGCTTTAGGTATTTTACTCAATTTTTTTGTTTATTAATATGATCGATTATTAAGGCATCTCAAACAACCATAAAAACTTCATATGGTTCATAAATCAAACAGTTATATACAAAAGTTTACATGCATGTCGATTGCGTACACTTACCCCATGTGCGGGGTAAGTATACGCATACCGTAGGGTAAGTGTTCGCACCGCGAAGAGTTACCCCCATTGCAATTATCACACTTAAATTGCCCCTTATCGTAGTCTGTGCAGTTCTCATACCACCATGCTTTACACACAATACATTCTATCCAATCTTGTGTTGGTGGATCTCGATATTTTTCCTTGCATTGTGGGCAAAAATAGTCCTTAGAAGCCCGTTTTTGTGCTCTCTTTAAACAGTTATGCACGCTGGAATCTCCCGCCTTTGTGGCGATTCTTTGTGGTGTGACTTTCTTGAAAAGAGGTAGTCGTCCGATTTCCATGGTTTTAAATATTGATTTTCGGACGATTTTTACATCTGCATCTCTCTGTTTCTGCTGAAGTTTCTTTTTATAGGGACTTGAGGTAATTATTTCATTATCATCATACTCGTAAACAATTTTTCTCATTGTCTGCATAGTCAGGCCGTAGAACATTTCAACAGTTTTTTTACAATCATCAACGATTCGGCCTGAAAATAAATTAATAATTATTAGATCAATAGTTTCACAAAAAAATGACATCTGCACGATAAATTGAGTATCTATTTATCTAAAAATCTATCTCTTTATCTGGTGTAAATTTCGGACGATATCTACCCATTGAAGTTGCTATTAATTTTAGTTTTAGGCGTTTACGCAGAGTGGCTTCACTGATCCCAACAATATCTGCAGCAGCCCGCTGACTCTTCCCCTCTTTCATGAGCCTTTTTGCAGTTTCAATCTGCTCTTGAGTGCAAACTGACCTCTCCGGGTGCTTTTTCACGTACACACGCGGCATATTTCACTGCAAAAATTAACGAGAATTGAAATATTATGCTATAAAATCAATTTTATCTATTGGGGTAAGTGTTCGCACTCGTCCAACTGCGAACGCTTACCCCAGCACACTTACCCCATCACACCAAAATTCAATAAACTTTAAACATCAGATTAGTGGTTATCTTTATTAGAATTATCACTTTGCACCCGTCTAACTAACAATATTTCACTAAAATTTATCATAGACCACGTCGTTCTGCCACAGCTGGTTACACAATAGCACACATCGGTAACAAAGATGAAAAATTTAAGAAAAGCACGAAAAAAAGTAATTTACCTACCAGTTTTTATTGACAAATCGGCATCCACTGTACACATGTGCTGCTTCGGCGCGATCCAGAACGCTACTGAATTAAGGAACGCGCGGGCGCTTAACAGGCACAATCTTGTCGGAAACATCACTGCGAACACTTACACTCCGCGTACGGTTACCCCACGTGACTCTAAGTATTATCTAAACAATTTATGGTAATCCAATGTCAAGGTCAGTTTATATTATATAATAGCCAATATTTTATAGTAGAAAGTAGAATTTATATAATTTGTAGTAGAAAGTCAATACATCAATTGAAAACAAAAAATATTCGATACATCAAGCAAATATGCATTATAAGCAAGCAATTATACGTCAGTTTAAAAAATATTTGGGAGACGGGTAATGGTACCGCCGTCCTGGGAATGATTTATTGGATAACCAACACCCCTTCCATATGTCACCCCAACTGGTTCCATTCGTTTTGTGATTTAGCAGGGGTACCCTTGGCCTTAGATACGTGTGCTCACCTACTGGTGGGCCGGATCAGGAGAGACAGGTTGAGGGAGACCTTTTGACTACTCCAGCTGGACTCTCTCGACCCATCATCTAGGATGCACCGCAATAAGAGGGACGGATCCATACGTCCGTAACTCCTAAACACATTGACCCCACATTCCTACCCACCCTTTATACCGTTTTCCTTCCAAGAACTTCCTTTGCTTGAAAAGACCCTCCACAAAACACAATTTTTCCAAAACCTATTCATCCCAAACCAAACATAAGACAGTTTAAATAGAATTTAAATCAAATCAATCAATCAAATTACAACTAGATTAAAACTTGCGCGATGATACACAATGTGCTCCAATCTGAAATTATCGCGGAAAGAATTTCGATTGTCTCAGTTTCTATCTGTGGATTAAAGCCCAGTTGTATTGAAATACATATAACTATTTCTTGTGAATTGGGTTGGCTGTAAGAAATAGGAAGTACCTATAAGCTACGCCCTTTGTACGTTCTGTATACCAGTAAAATACATCTAATTAAAATGTGAATTTTGATTTGAATCGTCTTTCTTTTATGATGGTTTGAATAGAACAACTCACGGTGTTTTACATAAATCATTACCCAAGTTGAGGGCTGATGTGTGCCGGTGCTTATTATTTACAGTCTTTTCTTGTACAGGCAAACACGTCCAGTACAATAATTATTTGGTTAGGTTTTAAAATGCTTTTTTGTTTTTATTCACTTTTCGTCTTAACTGCATCATAAGACTTCATAATAATCGAGTCATTTGATCTCTTGTCTCACTGCTACGCTGACGATCAGCAAGTTTATTTTTACTGCACTCTAAATGAAATCAATAGTCTCAAGATCCGTACGACTGAATGTCTAGAAGCAATAACTCGTTGGATGTCTTCAAACAAGCTAAAGCTCAATCCATCTAAGACTGAGTTTCTCTGGGCATCCACATACAAACGTCAACATTTCATAGACGATTCACCTATTACTATTTCTGGCAGCGATATCATCCCAAAAACAACAGTCAAACTTCTCGGTGTCAATTTAGATTCAGACTTTTCGTTTAAAAGTCAAATAAATAGGACTGCAAGCACCGGTTTTTTTCACCTAAGACAACTCAAGTCTGTCCGAAGAAACCTTCCTACAGAAGCATCAAAACTACTTATCAACTCTTACGTAGTCTCACGTCTCGATTACTGCAACGGCATTTATGCCAGCCTTCCAAAATATCAAATTGACAAACTTCAATCAGTGTTTAAGGGCCGGAATTCCGATATTCTACCGATTTATATCATATTTCCCTTGAACACTTGCAGCGGCACGGCTCATAACCGGGATTTGAAAATATTCGCACATTTCAGAACACCTTCGTAACCTTCACTGGCTCAAGTGCCCTGAAAGAATCCAGTACAAACTGTGCTGGATGGTGTTTAAATCCATCAATGAAATGGCCCCACCCTACATCTCTGAATTATGCGTCCCGGAAAACACTGGTCTGAGGCAGTCAACTCTTAGATCAGCAACATCATCAGCTGTAGGCAGACTGATAGAACCTATGTCCAAGCCAAATACTAAGTTTGGTGATCGCGCTTTCGGAGTATCTGGGCCAAAGGCTTGGAATAAACTCCCTCCGGAACTAAGATCCATAACAAGTCCAACAGAATTCAGATCTAAACTAAAAACTTACCTTTTTAAGCTCTCGTACCCTTAAATTAAATATACCATTCCTAAGAGAAAGCCCAGTTATATTCAATTTTTCAATTAAGTCCTAAATCCTATATCTAAATATCGCCAATAAACAATGAGATAATGTTAATTAAGTGTTAATCTCAAGTGATCTACCAGGCATTGTACTGTATGTTATCTCCATAAATAGTTAAGTAATAATATAGATCACTGTAGAAATGTATTATAAGTTTGTACAGCACCCTTGAGGTGATTTTGCACAAAAACGGCGCTATACAAGTAATCCAACTATTATTATTATTATGATAATGTACATTAACTTCTACTAGCCTAATATGTATACAATACTGTCTGTATGGGTGGAACCGCGCAATGGGTATCCTCCTAGAGAATCTAAAGGACAATGCTGTATTTTTACTTATGACGGCATAATAACACTACCTAAAACATGCGAACACCTCACCACAGGTTTTGCTAGTGAGGTGTTCACAAAACACTACTACTAACCCATGCAGTTACTTATTATGTAAATTGTATGTAAGAGAATAGAAATTTACAAAAAAATCGATTTAAAACATAAATGTTCGATGCATCAGGGAATTATACATTATTCTGAATAAATTTATAAATAAAAACAAAATTTTGAATAGTAGTGGTATATCCGATAGTATTATTATATTAATGACTGTTCAGTTTAGGATTCTTGTAAACGGAAGTGGCGCCATCTGTTATTTTCAAAAAGAGTCGTTGAGGTTTTCAAGCAGCAAACGGCGTCAGCGATTTTGTATCTGTTAATAAGTAAACTTATTTGTAGAATCTTCTATTTGCAACGATCTTAGGTGCTAATCTCTATCCTCGATATTCTATACGATACTTACTCCTGTATCAATACGTTTGCGGTTTGCAAAATCTATCTAATGAAAAATCCAAACAGAGCGCTAAAACGGTTGGCATTTTTCAATTGTTTTCATTAAATGCGGGCTAAGACACTTTGTAATTTGAAATGTAAATGATGGATTGCTTTTTAAGTAAAAACACATTAACAGAGCACGCATTCCGTGAAATAATTCAAATCTATGTAAAAGTGTCTGCATCTATGTTTATGTGGATGAAAAGCACCATTTGATGGAGGAATTTAATTAAGTTGCGGCTGAACGCGTTTTTACCCTTTGTCTTTCGCATTTGAAACGCTAAACGTCTTGTTTTCTCTGCTCAATTGTATTTGTGAAATTTTAGTACTTACGAGTACGTACAATACACGATTTTCATGTTCATTCATATTGTTGTCGCGCCAATTTGTTAAAACAAATTTTAAAATCATAGTAATTTTTTTTTGGAGTTTCATGTCGCGTTGCGCTACTTCCTTCTTTAGCCAACGTTTCGGATAGCATTACAGTGTCCATCATCAGGGGACATGCTGGACATGGTAATGGACACTTTAATGCTGTCTTAAACGTTGGCTAAATAAGGATTTAGTTAATAATTTTTTGGCCTCACCCAGTGAGGCCAACATTACTGGAAAACTTTGAAATGTAAAAAATATTGTACCAAATAAAAAAAGGAAGTAGCGCAACACGGAATAGTACCCCAAAAATAAATCACTTTAATACCTTTGGCGGTGAAAATCTCAAATCATCTCACATTTTAAAATGTATAAAAAAAAATTATATTTTAGCAATTTTTTTTTTTTCATTAATACATCAAGAAATATTTAGTTTACTGAGGATTAAACCTTCCTTCCCAGGAACTGAAGTCGACAACTTTAAAAACCTTGCCAAATGTGAGAAAAATGTAAAAAAAACCCTGACATTTATTACAGAACGATGACAGAATGCATTGTCGTCGACAACGAGTCCATCTGCCGAGTTTCAGCTTGAACGGATGTCGGTAAGTCGGTCTATTTCTACTTCCAAGATTTGCATTAATTCATGAAGTGAAATTCAAATAAAAATCTGTTTTTCTTACTGCATTACCTAATTAATATTAAAATTGCTAATTTCGCTTGTCGGTGAATGGGTAATGTGAAATATTCTTCCATATTTTTGCATTACGCAGGTTCATTTTTATGTTCATTCATAATCGACAATTTTTAAATTTTCAGCAAAAAAAAAATCTTCATTAATTCTTTATTTAAAATGTAGGTATGTTTATTTTGTTCAAACGCTTGACAGATGCTTAAATACACATTTTGATTAATGTTACTATGTCTAGTGGATATACTTTAGCGGGCCGTTCATATGGTTACCTATTTTTTTTATTTTTTTTTTATTTTTTTTTTTATTTTTTTTTTTTTATTAAATTTAATATAATTACATTTAGTACAATATAAGATATGGGTAGTCCCACAAAGCTTCATACACACATATTATGGGAATACCTTTTCATAAGCGATGCTATATTTTTTATTCGATTAGTATAATATAACCTGTTTTGATCATTGGTATTGATAGATGTCGTGGTTTTTCAAGCAAATCGAAAGGTTAAATTCTCCCTTTCAAGAATATTAGGTATAATAACCCAAATATTTAATTTGATCAATACAGACAGACAGTAGAGTTTTGAGGGCCGATACACCCTGTTGGGGGGGTTGATAACCCAGGTGGGGTCTCAATGTGTCGGGAGGGTCGTGCCATTTTCAGTCGTTACCATGGTTTGGTCCGGACAATACCGGGGCTTCGTCGGCACGTTTTTTTTTAATGGTCGTTCTTTCGTCGCCACCCAGCGGGCCTTCTGGCTGCAATTTGCGACTTCTTCTTGTGGGGCTACCTGATGGAAAATGTTTTTAAATATCGGCCTCACAACATGGAAGAATTCAAAGATAAAATTCGGACGAAAACTTCAGAAATCGCCTTCATCAATGTATCGCTACAGGGGGCCATTATCTTTCTGATGTCATCTTCAGGAATTGATGCATAAATCGGCATGATGTACCGAATAAAATAAATAATTCCCACATCTGTAAGTTGTGCTTTTCTTTTGCCGCACCCTTTACTTTCAACATAGAAATCATTCTACTATAATATCCCGTGATTATCATGGGTCTACGCTAGCATTTTTATAAAGGTACCTATAAATGTGGGTAGCAATTTATAAGCGTTTTAGTAAGTAAACTTTCGTATTATCAAAGAGAGAAGCATTCGTGGGTGGTATTATTTGTTCAACCCGCATGCAAAGAAATCATATTTGCATAGACTTCGTCTTACAATACTCCTTTTGGGGGAGCAGCGTATTGTTTGACTACATAAAACTTACTTACTATTTTGTTTACACGACAAAGTTCCGAACTCTTTCACTCCCTACAAATAAAATTTCATTTAAAAAAGAAAAAAGAAAGTTTTGTAACCTTGAATTTTTATTTTTTTTCCTCATATCTTTTTTTCTCTTATCTTTTATGTTACATAAATGCAATCAAATTATTATTCGACTTATAAAAAAACTATTTATTTATAAACTTAATAAGGTAATTATTATTACGAGTGACAGCTGTGTCGCCTTCTGAAGTTTGATAATGCCAATCAAATGTCATGCGTAATAATGATAATAATTACACACCTCACACTTGTTTATAAATTAACTTGTTTGTTGGGTTGATTAATTATATGATTGAATACACTAAATAAAATCCTAAAATAGAAACAGAGTTTAACAAATTAGACTCGTTAGCAAAAAATAAAATAATAATTGTAATAAAAAAATCTGTAAAAAATAAAATCGCACTAAACGCAGTTGCATTGGAGTTATTTTTTTTTGTATTAATGCACACATCCGTTATAATGTACATAAAATACTTATATGAGTTAAGCACAAGAGTCCCAACTGCTCCTAGCCATCTGGAGCCAGTAAGACTATTTCATTAAGTGAATGAAATAGGGAAGAGGAAGGAGGGCAACTTAACGTAGCCTAACTCATCAGATCTGGTCACCAAACATAGTTAAAGCCATTTCAAAAAACGTTTTCATTCTGAATGGTGGTCCTCAACTAGGGATATACTGAAATCACCGTGGAACGTGCCGCAAATATAATACATAAAATCAATTAATTAACTGGGTAGCATCAGAAATTAATTAAAAAAATTTACCTATTCACCCCGGGATTTGAACTCGCGTTGTCTGGATTCGTAGCCGAGAACCTTACCCCTTTTACACGGAGGCAGTGAAATTTTTAGTATATTTATGTCCACCCGGTGCACATAAACCCAATGTAGGTACCGAAAAATATTAAACGAGAGACTAACAGCTCCACATCTCCATTATTATAGATTACGCGATACGCATCATGGCTTGGCCTATTTCAGCATATGACTCGCAATACAATCCCAATGGGAATGTATGGCGAGCGATTTGCTGAAATAGACCAAGCCACGAAGCGTTCTCACAGCGTGGTCTATCACGAGCTTGTAGTTTAAACAATTTGCAATATTTACTATGCAGTTTTTATTGCTAAGTTTAACGGACTGGTTACATACAAAATGTAAACACCGATGACATCTGGATTAAATAATATCTTTATTTTAATGGTCGCTGACAATGCATATGTGATATGGGTGGTACATAAGTCAAAGATTTTTCTTTAACAATTACGATAATTCAATCTTGATTAAAGGAGACCTCACAATCAGAGACTAAACCTGGGCAAAGGAGACCTCACAATCAAAGACTAACTCCCTACATACTAATCCTTTGTAAAGGAGACCTCACAATTAGAGACTAACTTCCTACTTACTAAGCCTTTGCAAAGGAGACCTCACAATCAGAGACTAAATTCCTACTTACTAATCCTTTGCATACCGTTATATGCATTGCCCTGTCTGAAGCCTAATTAAAAATAACTTCAGCCACTTTCTTCCAAATCCGTATACATTACACTTCTAGGAAGTATCTGTATGTACAGAACGTGAAAATGAACCATAATTTTTGTGTCAATATTTTAGTATAAATAATTGGGTATTTTTTTAGTAATAGAAGGAAAATAACGATATTAATACGTTAGATCAGAGATGGGCAAACTTTTTAAGGAAAGGGCCAGATAAAATAAAAAATTATCTAGGCGGGCCGGAAAAAAAATTTAATAAAAGAATTTTTTATAAGTGATATAAGTACTTTATTTTTTAATTTTTACATCACGCATAATATTGAGTACATTATATGCTAAAATGGTAAAAAGTAACAAAAATTGATTATTCTTTAGAATAGTATGAAGGCGTATGTGACAGATGAAACTGTGGCTGAGCTTCTAAAAGTTTATCATAATCTGGTAAAAACTGGGATGAGCTGATTCGCAGTAGTGAAGCTAAATGGTGGTCAGTCAATCGGTTTCTAACACTGTTTTTGCGAAGTTTCATAGTATAAAACACCTGTTCACAGATGTAGGAAAATGCAAACATCGCAATTATCTTCTGAGCGTGAGATTTCAGGTTTGGGAAACTTAATTTTGACAGGGCCTTTTAGAACTCAATTTTGGAAACGTTGAGAAACAGTTGCTTCAATTCAGTGTTACATTGCAACTCAATCAATTCGAGCTGCAATTCTGGTTTGACTAATTCACAATCCATATTAAATGGCAAGCTAAAAATTTCCAGGTCCTGTTCTATAACTTTGAAGTCTTGGAATCTTCGTTCAAATTCTTCATAAAGATATTTCACGCTTTTCTCATAGTTCTTAAGTTGGTCCTCCCTAACTGCAATAGTTTTTAGTCTTGGAAAATGGGTAAAGTCTTTCTTGACTAGTTGTTTAGAAAATAGATTCAATTGCATTTTGAAACTGATATGACCCCAAATATTATTGATTAATTGATTTCTTCCCTGGAGTTTAAGGTTCAATTTATTGATGTGACTGAGAAGATCTGTAAAAAAGGCAAAGTCTGAAAGCCATACAATATCTTTCATATGTTCACATTCGTCCATTCCTTTTTCTTCCATGAAAGAGATTATTTCGTCTTTTAAATCCCAAACTCGTTCGAAAACTCGTCCTGCACTGAGCCACCTTACTTTAGTGTAGTGCACATCAGAATACTCAGACTGCAATGAGTCAAGAAACTCTCGAAATTGTCTATGATTGAGTGCTCGTGAACGAATGCTATTAACAAGCTTAATAACAACATCAAGCACATGTTTCATGTCTAGAGCAGATTTACACTTCTTGATGTATGATACAATGAAGAAACACAGCTTCGTTCCCAGGAAATGATTCCTTAAACATGCCTACGAAACCAGATTTCGTCCCTGTCATATTCGGTGCTCCATCAGTAGTGATGTTACAAATTTTGGTCAAAGGTACTTTCAAAGACGTGATAGTTTCTTGAAATTCTTGAAAAATGTCTGATCCTTTGGTCGTTCCCTTTAATGAACGCATGCAAGCTAATTCTTCAGTAACACAAAAGTTGTCATCAACACCTCTTATAAATATCAGTCGTCGATTCGTCCCGAACTTAGCCGAGCAACACACGCATTGCACTTCACATCGCCATGCATTCGCTATGCTACCGATCTGCAAAGCGCGAGGTTATGTGCAAACTAATATTAGATGCAATAATACCATACTTAAAACACAATGAGAAGGAAACCGTTAAGTATTCTATTCTATCTACGTAGAAAATACATTTTGTTCAATTGGTAAATTGTGGTAGGGTTATTCAAAACAATGTCGCGGGCCGGATTGACTAGCCTGGCGGGCCGGACTTAGCCCGCGGGCCGTACTTTGCCCATCACTGCGTTAGATGGTTAAAATAAATACGTCATATTCATTTCATGATATTTTTGTCTTGAAGTACATTTTCCGGTAAACATTTGTAATCTCTTTGAAGTTCTTTTCACATTAAATCAATTATTTTTGTAGCTTGGCACTTACTTAAACCGTTCGATAATATTTGTGGTCGGTGGAAATTAAACGAATAAATTCTTTCAATAATGATATCATCTAATAAGAATACACGATGTTTATGAAATCCGAAAATATTGCCATTCCGTCAGCGCGCAAAAATAAAGATTGAAAATTGACCCGTAAAAAGTTTTAAAGTTTCCAATAGTAGTAGCCAATTTCAAAGTTTTTTTTTGGTTTGCTTAGGATTGATTCTTCCTCCCCGGGGACTGGCTCTTAAGATGCTGTGAACTTTTAAAATATCGTTTAAAACTTTTTTGAAAGTGGTTTGACTGAAGATTAAACCTACCTCCACAGGGACTTGTGTCAACACCGCTAACACCTAAGTGAGGGTAGACAGAATGCATTATCAACAACAACGAGTCTATCTGACGGGTTTCAGCTCGATCGGATGTCGGGAAATGGGTTAATTTCCACTTCATTCATTCCTTCAATCAAGAAAACAAAATCAAAATTCAAACAGAAGAATTTTAAAAGAATTACGCTTATTTATATTATGTTGGTGGTTTTCAATAATATCAATTTTGTAGTTGCTTTATTTCTCTATTCTGTTAACCCAGTCTATATTTGTGAATATCCCAACTATAACCCAACTAAAGTGCTATGCCTGAAATGGCATTCAAAAAACTAATCGCTGAAAGCAAAACCTCCTAGATTGCTGAAAGACGCTCACCGCTAAGTAGAAATGGGCTTCGTCACTCATTGTGATTTGGAATAAGAAATCGTATTCTTCTTGCACCAGGTTTAAGAGGAAGCTACAAGCCAAAAATGTGCATATTCTTGGTTTACCTTATATTGTAGGTAATAGGCATTAAAATCGCTTGACAAACGGAGCCTAGAAACATGATTTAAGATTTTCACGGCCAAAAGTATTTTTGTTATTTGTTTTTGGGGTGTTATGCCGTGTTGCGCTAACTCCTTCTTTAGCCAACGTTTCGGACAGCATTGCAGTGTACATCATCAGGGCAGATGTGTATTTAAATAGGAGTTAGCGCAACACGGCATAACACCCCGAAAACAAATAACAAAAATAAAAAAAGAGCCCAGAAACATTCGATTTCAAGCAAAAAACTGTTTTTTATTTATTTTGTAAATAATTTTATAAGAAAGCAAAAAAGTTAATCAAGTGAAACTGTCACAGATAATCTTACCTATAATAATTTTTATAAAGTTGTTTACTTTACGCGTTCATACATTTCTATTGGAAAAATATATTTTTTAGTAGTTTTAATTTATATTTTTTATTGAGTAATTTATTTTTTATTTGTAGCAAAACGATAGGAAAACCTTCAATTTATCTAAAGCATATTTTTTGGTATTCATAATGTACACCAATTCGTTATGAAAATTAATCAAAATAGTGATTTAGCATTAAACTTCGCTTTAAAGAGTACGGGAGTAAGTTAACCTCACTTGAAGATCAGCAAACAGCAATTGGTGAACGGTTAGCAGTTTGTATGGGAACATCTTCAAGTCTTTCACCAAAATGCAATGAACGTCTGCTGGTGCCAAATTGTGTGCATCGTTATCTCTTCGATGTTTGTGGACGTCACAGCAGCGATATTATTGGCTGAACGAGCAATTTGGAGTCGGCCACTTCTTGGGAGAACTCTAGTAGAACTAGTTTGCACTTGACGCTCAGCCAAAACCTTAATTGTTCGCACAAGACGACAAGGAAAACGACGACGAAATTCACGCTGCGTTAAAACAACAGACCGGAAATTGGTCAAATAAGCAGTAACAATAATTCCGCGTTCTTCAGGTGTGTATCGCTCCATTACTTGTTGTCAACTAATTCTCTATCTGTCTACAGCATAAATGTCAAAACACAATGACATTTGACGCCATTTACAAAAATGATTGCACCATCACATAATATATGACATGCTTTTGCCCCACCTTGTATTATGGTACAAAAAAAAACAGTTTTTTACTGGTTGATTTTTTTTATGTAAATTTATTTCGTGTGCTTTTATTTGGAATAAACATCACAAGTAAAAGCACTCATTTTATGTAAATTTTAAAGCCCCACTGGAATATTCCACCAATCAATTTGTTTTTGAATTGATACATCTGTCAACGAAATTTTATTTGTGTGTCGGGTTTCCTGTTTTATTCATTGCGTATATTATAATTTTAGTGAATTTTAAAAGCACTTTCTAAAGAGACGAGTAGGTACTTCAAGTAATCAAAAGAAATAAATAGGAACATTGCGACAGGTTCAATGGCAAAAGGGATATTTTATATGGGTACCCATTCAAATAAAATCACGCCTAAGGAGGCAATGAAATGGGCAAGATACACGCTGCCCGGTTTATTATTTTCAAAAACTGGAATTTTTATTAGAAAATTTAACAATTAATAGAAAAATAGTTTTTCTTTAGCAAGGCTAGCAGTCCACAAGTGAGTGCTGTCATCCACTCTGATATGATCCACTGATGGATATGGGCATGGAATTGGCGGAGGAAGGATGAAAGTAGACTAAATGCTGTAAAAATGAGATCCCTGAGGCATAAGTTTGGTAAAACCATGTATGATCGTGTGAAAAATGCGGGGATTCGCAAAGAATGCAGGGCTGACGAAAGCGTTAAGAGCAAGATTAACAAAGGGACGCTTATATGGTTCGGACATCTAAAGCAAATAAACGAAGAAAGGGATGTAAAGAAATTATATAACGCGAATGTGAATGCTGAAAGATGTCGGGGACGCCCGAGGAATACATGGCACGATAAAGTGAACCAGATACTTGTGTCAGGCCATGATAATAGTCAGAATAATAGAAAAAAATACTAGTAAGAGAAGATGTATGGATGTGAATGAGGCAAGGAGTGTGCGCCAAGACTTAGTTATTTGGCGGTCCATCATCTCTGCCTACACCTGAATAATATTATCTCCATTTTTGTTATTTGTTTTTGGGGTGCTATGCCGTGTTGCGCTAACTCCTTCTTTAGCCAACGTTTCGGACAGCATTGCAGTGTCCATCATCAGGGCAGATGTGTTATTTGAGGTTGTGGTGAAATGTGAGCTTTTGAGCTCTGGTGGAGCTAAACGAAGAAAACCAATTTAAAAATTATACGTTAATGTTAGCTCAGGATGTTGAAGCTGGCAACACGGTATCACATCCTCATACATAAGCTCGCATTTAATATGCTCATACTTTTGGCCGTGAAAATCTTAAATCATATTCAATATTTTCTCCACCTTAAAAATAGACACAGTTTCCAGGTACACTAGAATTCACAACGTCAAAAATTTACTTCAAACCATTCTAAATCCCGAGGAACGCCGGGTACACACGTCCGCTAGTATTATATAAATTAAAAATCGTAGTATGTCCCTCTATTGGGTTAATAGGCAATCCTTGTCAATTTCAGTCACACAGTCCGCGAATAAATGGATTGAAGGCGTGCGTCCCGCGCTCTGTATTCCTGTCACGCGGGTGTTCGACAAGAGCGAGCGGAATTTCAATGCGAAGTCAAGTAATTCAATAACGATTACATTAGAAGTACGAGTACTTCTGCTTTCAGGCCCGGCGATGCTTCGTACAATATAAATTGGACGGTATATAGAACATCGCCTATAAAACGGAACACTGTTACAAAAATATTATTATACAATTTCTTGAAGAACTTATTCTTATTTTTTAAATTATATTGAATAATACTTATTAATAGAATTTACGACTTATTTGGCGGACAATGGAGATACACTAAGCTTAAAAATCAATGTGTTATTGCGCAATTCAGTTTTTATTACTTGTTGTGTTCCCACAAACAGTTCTCCAACTCGTCGTGGAAGGAGATTATAAATGAATTGGTTCTTTGTGATAAATCAGGGATTTATTAATACTTCGCGTATTACAATGGTGACTCGATGGTCGACCTAACTAGAAGCTGGCTAATTGAGATCTAAGAACAGTAAGTTTGTCTGGGAGCATTCCCGCTGGCCCTGGCGACTACTGGCTACTGGCTGCCATCTTGCGGACTTCCACGCAAGCTCTATGCACTGCCCTCTATGAGTGCATCTGTGAAGCTCTTATTTCCCAACATTACTTTTTTATGTTTATATTGCACAAGAGTTCTAACTTCTGAAGCCAGTCAGACTATGGTATCCCCGATTGGGGTATGTTGTAAGGCGGAAGGTAGTTGGTAGGGGGAGGAAGATCTGATCACCAAACACGGCTAAAGCCATTTCTAGCATTCTTTCAATTCTCAATGGTGATCTTACACAAGGGCGATACTGATCGTATCTTTCACTCCGGTACGTGCCGAAAATGAACCTTTTATTACTCAAATGATTAGAACAAATTTACTTGCGCTCGCCGGGATTTGAATCCGCGACCTTCGGCTTGCTAGTTGATTGTTACTTTTTATGTGATTACCGCACAAGAGTTCCAACTGCTCCCAATCTTCTGAAGCCAATGAGACTACGGCATCTCCAATTGGGGTATGTTGTACGGCAGTAAATAGTGGGGAGAGAAAGGAGATGTGAAAGTGGGAGGTATGGTAGAACCTGGCAATTCCGTTCCGGTCACAAATAAGGCTAAAGCCATTTCAAGGAACGTTTCAATTCTGAATGGTGAAATGGTCTTACACCAGTGCGATACTGAGAGTATCCTCCATTGTGCTTGCCGAAAACACATTATACATATATTTTTTATTGAATAAATTGTGAAATAACGCAAATCAGTCAAATAAATTTCACTTGCCCGTATTTCAACCCGCGATCTCCGGACTGCTAGTCGATAGCCTTCTTACAAGAGTGCCTTCGCCATTTGTATTAGGGTGAAATAGAGCCTGATTAGCTCAGTTGGTAGAGCAACTCTCCGACAAGGCTTCTGGGTTCAAGTCCTAGATCGACCGTATCCTTTTCTGATTTCTCTGCTTTATATATGTTTGAAGATCAGATCTTTATAATGAGGTGCCTATTCTCAAAATTCATTTTAATATTTCTCCAAATTTCACAGTTGGAGAAGAACTTTTGTGCCGTCATGAAAATTTAGCAAAATATTGTTTTAACAAATTCATAAAACAATACATAATAGTTTCTGTGTGCGAAGTGCATTAGGGAATAAGTCATAACTAGCCATAATGAAATGAGTACACTCAACTTGTCCTTGTCTTGTTTTTCAAATAATTCCGAGAATGTATTTCACTATTCTCTTGATAGCTTATCCATAGGATAACACTCAATTTACTATGCGGTACTCAAACCTATGAATAGTGGTGGCAATATATCGGGTAATTTAGCCAAGTTTTCTACTAATTGAGAGAATTTATTTGTTTATTTATTAATATACGTTATCATATGAATAAGCTGTTAGGAGGATGGTGAAATTTCCCCTGAATTGTGTTACTCACACGTTCTTTAATTCAATAAAATTAAAAATTCTAATTTTTGTTGTGTGTGTTCAATCTTGTAGGAATAGGTTCAATGTTTTGTTCGGATTTGTTTGAATTTAATTGTATTTTACAAAACTGTATCTGATTATACCAAGAACATAATATTTTTAATTGAAACTTATTTTTATTGTCATTTTCAAAATTTGTCAAGAATTCATATTATTTCTTGATTTCGGGTATTTCATATTTCAACTAATCTAATTATTAATTTCATGATATATCACAAAATACTATGAATTTTTCATATTGAAATCAATATACAGGGTGTCCGGAAACTCGTAGTACAAGCGGGAAACTGGTGAATCTACATCACATTTGGAGTCGATTTTGTAGTATATATTTTTTTTATTTGAGCTTTCGTTATCGAGTAAATCAAGTTTGAAGTTGATTTTTTTTTTTTTTTTTTTTTTAATCAAATTCTTATAAATTATTACTTAAGATCAAAGTACCCAACTAATTAAAAGTATTTGAAAGTAAAACAAATGAAGAAACTCGGATTTGAAGCATTATTTTGAAATCACCCTTCATTTAACCCGGTGTAATCATAAAATATTTCTGCTCTGCAGGGTTAAAACATCTGTTATTCAACCCTAAACACCAGAAAAAACTTTAACCCTAAAATAGCCGAAAAATATTTTTTTTTGGTTTTTTTTTTTTTTTTGACAATGCTCAAATCAAAAAACTTTATGTTTTTTTGGGTTCCTCATGTGGTGTAGATTCTCCAGTTTCCCGCTTGTACTACGAGTTTCTGGACACCGTGTATAATTATTAGATAAACTATGAGACAACTCCCGAGTTGATAATATCAATAAAAGCAGAATATACGTGAATATAAAAAGCGTTAAAACAATGGAGGGGTGTTCCAACACTTTACTTTGGGCGGACTCTGCAGATCTTCATGACTACTGTTAAGAAGTATTTGTTAGAAAATCTTCATGTATGCACGAATTGGCTTGTCTCAGATGTGTTATCAAATCTTCAGGTATTCACGAATTGGTTTGTCTCACATGTGTTGGCAAATCTTCATGTATGCACGAATTGGCTTGTCTCAGATGTGCTGGCAAATCTTCATGCATGCACGAATTGGTTTGTCTCAGATGTGTTGGCAAATCTTCATGTATGCACGAATTGGCTTGTCTCAGATGTGCTGGCAAATCTTCATGCATGCACGAATTGGTTTGTCTTAGATGTGTTGGCAAATCTTCATTTATGCACGAATTGGTTTTTTTTATTTTTTTTATTTTGGTACAATATTTTATATTTCAGAGTTATCCAGTAATGTTGGCCTCACCGGGTGGCTTACCCGTGCTGAGGCCATGAGGTTTATCTCAGATGTGTTGGCAAATCTTCATGTATGTACGAATTGGTTTATCTCAGATGTGTTGCCAAATCTTCATGTATGCACGATTTGGTTTGTCTTAGATGTGTTGGCAAATCTTCATTTATGCACGAATTGGTTTTTTTTTATTTTTTTATTTTGGTACAATATTTTATATTTCAGAGTTATCCAGTAATGTTGGCCTCACCGGGTGGCTTACCCGTGCTGAGGCCATGAGGTTTATCTCAGATGTGTTGGCAAATCTTCATGTATGTACGAATTGGTTTATCTCAGATGTGTTGCCAAATCTTCATGTATGCACGATTTGGTTTGTCTTAGATGTGTTGGCAAATCTTCATTTATGCACGAATTGGTTTTTTTTATTTTTTTATTTTGGTACAATATTTTATATTTCAGAGTTATCCAGTAATGTTGGCCTCACCGGGTGGCTTACCCGTGCTGAAGCCATGAGGTTTATCTCAGATGTGTTGGCAAATCTTCATGTATGTACGAATTGGTTTATCTCAGATGTGTTGCCAAATCTTCATGTATGCACGATTTGGTTTGTCTTAGATGTGTTGGCAGAATACTTTCAGAATTCACACATACAGCGAATGCGGGAACACGGACAAACAACCAAACTGCAGAAACTGTTGCACTCAAAATGAAAAATATAAAATGACATTTCCAGTTAATCATAGGGCAAATGACAAAAACAACTGTAAGGTATATAAAAAAATGCTCGCAATTGCTGAACAAAATATTGAATATTAATTTTTACTTATCAAAAAAAATGCAACAATATATTTAAAATTAGAATCTTTTGTTATATTGTAGTATTTTGATAATTAATGAAGATAATCAATTTTATTTACATGCGTATGTGATATGTAAGTTTTCTTCTTTTAAGATGCTTGTTAATATTAAATTAACACATCAAAAGTTACACACTTTTCTTTACCAGATCCAGAATATTAAAATACATTTTATAATCATTGTTTATAGGCCTACACTATTTAAATACGTTCTATACACCTACTCTACATATACTATTATGTCCATTGCCTTGCATCTAAATTATCTATTAATAAATACTGTATTTCAACTTTTTACTTTTATACGGAATGTTATAAGTGTAATATTTTATTATATTTTAAATAAAGAGTATAATAGTTTATATACACCGCAATACCAATATTCCCATTTAAATCTGCACTACTGTTTCAATACTTGTTTTAGCGGCGTAAACTCACGCACACTATCTTACTTACAAATCGTTACCAAATGGAGAATGAAACAAATAAATTATTGTTATCCATTAATTATCATGTTATCAATTAATTATCAATTATCAATTAGTTATCAATTAAAATACAATGAACGAAACAAATATATTTCATGTAGAAAATGTACAGTATGTATTTACTGGTGCAAATTATTAAACCTACCTTATACTGAACAATACTATAATCTAACCATGAATGTTTTTGGAAATATTTTATTTAAATCATTATGTCTTTTAGTTTCATAGATGATGACAATGATATTAATTTTTGTAAAGTAAATAACCTGCGTGAATGGTTTCAAAAGCAAGATTCAAGGAAATGTGATACAAGTAAACTTAATTTTGTTCAACTAAACATTAGGTCAATATGTAAATATTTCGACCTATTTCATGTTTATTTTAAAGACTGTTTAAATCACGTTGACGTACTCATGCTTTGCGAAACGGCAATTCGTTCGGAACTTGTTAATCTTTATGATATTCCCGGATACAATTCGTATCACTATTGTAGAAAACAAAAATACGGTGGAGGCATCTTGTTATATATAAAGAATAACCTTTCCTTTTCGCAAATATTTCTGGACACCAAATTTTTTGAGAACGTTTTTGGAATATTGACACTTCCAAATAAGAGCACTTTAAATGTCTTAGCAATATACCGACCTCCGAATCTAAATAAGCTATCATTTTTGTCAGAAATATCCTCTGTGTTTGAAAACAATATTAAATCAAATGAAAGTGTAATATTTTTCGGCGACATAAATTTAAATTTATTAAACAAAAATGATCCTATCATAATAAATTATGAAAATATTCTTACAAATAACTATTTGAAAAAATGTATAGATGGCGTCACTAGGGAAGTAATTGTTAAACAGAAAATAAATAGTTCATGTATCGATCATTTCTACGTGCGAATAAGCGGTAAACTGCCCGCTGGATTAACCAGTACAATCTTCGCATGTGTATGTGACTATAACATTGCCGATCACAACACAACAGCTATAAGTATACGCTATAACTCGGTAGATAATTTAAACTCAAATGATTATAATAAAGTTAAAATTCTTTCGCAAAAACTGGTTGACAAACATATTTGTAATTATGATTGGAAATCGCTTCTAAAGGAAACCGAATGTTCTGTTATTTATTTGAAAATTAAAAATTATTTTGATGACTTGTATAAAAAAAGCACAATTGAAATAAGCAAAAAATCAAAAAACCGACCGCATGCCATAAATGAATGGATATCTACTGATGCACTTTATAAAATTAAAAAAAGAGATTTTTTATACAAACGTTGGAGAAATGCTCCAACGAACAAATACTATGAAAAAGAATATAAGTGTTTTCGAAATATTTTAAATAAATTGTTAATAAAATTAAAAACCTCATACTATAATGATAAATTCAAAAATATATTTCAAGACTCAAAAAAAACATGGGACGAATGTAATCAAATTTTAGGAAAGAAATGTAAAAATGATTGTGACCAAGTTGCATCCAAATATTTGATGAAAGATCGGACCGAAGAAAGCGTAACAAATGACTTTGTTGATTATTTCTCTGACAATGTTTGCAATATGTTACATAAATGTAATCACAGGACAACTGGGTTTGAACCAGAGGAGATGCCTCAAAGCATGTACCTACCTAGGGCTAAAATTGCTGATATAGAAAACATTGTGAAGCAACTTAAAAGCTCTTCTCCTGGAATCGATAATATCAGAATGAGCGATATTAAAAAAACATATATTAACATTAGGTCCAATTATAACCCATTTTGTAAACAGAATCTTATTTGAAGCAAAAATTCCAGATGATTTAAAATGTAGTATTATCAGACCCATTTATAAAGGAGGTGATCACACCATTTTGGGTAATTATAGACCAATCAGTATTTTGCCATCACTCGAAAAAATTCTTGAAAAATACATTCAAATTAAATTAATAAAATATTTGGAAGATTTTTCTATTATTGATACTAACCAATATGGATTCCAAAAAAAAAGGGCACTGAAGTGCTACTTCAAAAGTTTGCCAGCTTGATAAATAATAATTTAAATAATAAACATCATGTATTAGTCTTATTTATAGATTATTCCAAGGCATTTGACACTATTAACCATAAAAAATTGTTGAAAATACTAGAAATCATAGGAATAAGAGGGAAACTTCTAAAACTATTTGAAAATTATTTGAACAACAGGTGCATGCAAATAAAGCTTTTGAACACATTAAGTAAAAAAAGAAAAATCTTAGCAGGTGTTCCTCAAGGTTCCATATTAGGTCCTATTTTATATATAATTTATGTATCTTTTATTAAATTTATTTTTAAACATGTAAAACACTTTGTGTACGCGGATGATACTGCATTGGTGTTTTCTTGCAGTGATTTGCAATTATGTATTGAACTTTTACAAAAAGATTACATTGAACTTTTAAAATGGTCTCACGACTCTGGCCTAATCATAAATGCAAAAAAAACTAAATTGATACACATTAGATCACCCAATGCCAAGGTAAATACTATTATACCCGAAATTAAAACACACAATTCAGATTGCCTACATGTTGGTATCCCTGCGTTGTGTACATGTGAAAATATTGAACTGGTTAAAAAATATGTTTATTTAGGTGTTATTATTGATTGTTTTTTCAAATGGGATTTACAGATAAATAAAGTCTGTGAACGACTGAGATCTATTATTAGTAGATTATATAAATTAAAATTTTATGTTCCAATATGCACACTTCGAATAATTTATTTATCACTAGCTGAATCTATCATAAGGTATGGAATTACAGCTTGGGGATTTTCCTCTAAAACAAATATAAATCATGTTCAAGCAGTTCAAAATTCTCTTGTTAAATTATTAGCTCATAAAAGTTTATATGAACAAAGGCATAATGTTCCACACCTTTATCAAAATCTGAAAATCCTCTCGGTAAGAGCAATTATGTGGTATAAAATAATTTTTCAGCACATAAATAGCCCTATGTACATAAATAGACTGGAACACACTTACAATACTCGATTTACATTAAATGAAGGACTAATCGTACCAAAGCATGTAAACAAATATGGAAAAAGAACGCTAGACTACATGATACCAAATTGTTTAAATATGTTACCTGCAGAAATCAAAAAATGTAAAAATATAAAAAGAAATTTTTTGTTGAAAAATTGGCTAGCTGAAAGAAATAGTTTGTACTAGACTCTAATACAAACTATTTCTAACTGCATACGCTTTAATTGTTTTTTGTTTTTATTTTTATTGTATTACACCTCTCATGATATGAATGTATACATTTGATATAATCTGTTTAAGTTAAAAGCACCCAATGACAAACTACTTTAAAGTAGTTTATTGGGACTTTTTGATTTTTGTATATTATTTTGATATTAAATAAAAAAAATAAAAAAATAAAAAAAATTCATTTATGCACGAATTGGTTTTTTTTATTTTTTTATTTTGGTACAATATTTTATATTTCAGAGTTATCCAGTAATGTTGGCCTCACCGGGTGGCTTACCCGTGCTGAGGCCATGAGGTTTATCTCAGATGTGTTGGCAAATCTTCATGTATGTACGAATTGGTTTATCTCAGATGTGTTGCCAAATCTTCATGTATGCACGATTTGGTTTGTCTTAGATGTGTTGGCAAATCTTCATTTATGCACGAATTGGTTTTTTTAATTTTTTTATTTTGGTACAATGGTTTAAAAACATGGATATCAATTGAAGATATTACTACTTTTTCTAATTGAACTACGAGATCATTAAAATAATCGAATATAATCATTGTATCAGATAAGCTTCGGTTAACTGTCAAAATAATAACTTTTTATATTAATGTCGTTCGTTACGCAAAATTATTGTCTTACTAAAGAACGGATTTCAACTAACGAAGCTCTTAGAATTGAAGGACGTGGTAAACTCGGCATGTTGAATCCGTTCGGGCCAGTGACGCTACATTGGTTGGGGCTTGGAGAAACGAAATGTGTTCACATAACAAGCTGTGAATAAAGACTTCATTAACTAACTAACTTCCTTTTTAGTGTCGATAAATGTGGACTGCCAATGCAAATTTAGGTTAGCATTTCAATTGAACACTGTGAATTTATTAATATGTTTATGTAGCTGCATGACGTTGGAAGTTTTATAGACAATACCTCCAGTTAACAAATTATTATAAGCATCATTACTCGCCTGAAATATCCTTACAAATTGAAAATATCTCCCGAGTAAAAATAAATGCCGCCTACGGGAATTGAACCCGCACATTCTGATGATCAGGTGCTCTGGACCACTGAGATACATCTGCTTATTCCCAACCCGCCAAATAATTCAATATGAACAAGTACTTCAATCGAAAATGACTGCTTATTATATTTTTTTCACCTGTAAACAACCACATTTATTTTTGTAGGAAAGGCTTTGTTAACGCTGAATTTCCCATTAGATGGCGTCGAAATATATCATATCCACATCTGTTAGCGAAATTTTTTGACTTGTCAAATATTATTATTATTTAACGATAACCTAATGTTTATAAGACTAGGTTTTTATGCAAAGTACAAAGGAAACACTTTATTATAAGCATGAATTACTCGCCTGAAATATCCATACAAATTGTAAATATATCCTGAGTAAAAATTTCGGCATTTATTTTTACTCGGGAGAAATTTTCAATTTGTATGGATATTTCAGGCGAGTAATTAATGCTTATAATAATGTGTTATCCGTTGTGCTATGCATAAAAACCTTGTCTTATAAACATTAGTTTATCATCAAAAAAAGAATAATACCTACCTAGAGTGTTGCCAGCGTATGTTGATTTCCTATTCCTATTGTGTTATCGATATCGGTCTGGCTATCAACAGTGCGACCGTGCTCGGGAAATAAAAAATCATTTGTAGTTACGCCTATCGATCCGATATTGTAAAGTTATCGATTACACTGTACTAGATCTCCTGTGTTCAATTCCCAGTTACAATTTTTATTTTGTGTCTTTTTATGTTTCATATTTCATTGGGATTTTTTAATATCAGCTTATTCAATGAAAATAAAAGTTTTCGTTTTGGGAATATAAGCGATATCGATGGAACTTTTGTCGTCTGTTGCCGTTGACCGCAAACTTGACAAATCACAAGCGTGAAGGGTAAAAAGTGATTGCGAAACCTTACTAGTGTCGTCCTAAAAGTTTAGAAGAATTTATTTGTTGTATTTGAGAGACCAAAAGCACAATAAAGAGCAAGTGCATATTTTTAAATTTGATTTATTAATAATGTATTTTTAAATACATTTATTTGAAATTCACTTAGGTTTTCGGTAGAAACTATAGACTCGTTATCGATGACAATGCATTGTATCGACATTTATTTCGTATGTTAACTGCTGTAATATCATCCTATTTCAAAGAAATGCATATATGTCCGCATGTGTGTGCGTGATTGCCACCAACTTGATGGTATGCTGGTATGGTATGGTATGCTGGTATGCTTGATGGTATCTCGATCGGATTTCAGGAAATGGGTTAATTTCGACTGCCAAGATTTGTATTCATTCACGAAAACAAAATCAAAATTCAAATAGATGTTATAAAAGGAGTTGATTACCTACTAACGTATACCTACCTATACAGGGTGATGAAATTGAACTGAACCTGATTTAGGTAGGTACTTTATTTTTATATTTAAAAATTATTCTCTAGATCTCCGGTGTCTATTTTTTTCAACCAAAAAACAAAGAAATCAGTAGTTATTTTTAGTTGTGAAGTGGGGGTGGGGGTTTGGCGGTTACTCATCTGAGTGATCTGAGACGACATGTAAAAGTTTTTTGTTTGTTTGTAATTGAAAAAATATATATAATAACAACAACAACAACAACAATAAATTTCACCAATTATTTTTACTCTAACTAAAGTCAGAAATCACTGGATAAAGTAAGTCAGGTGCGTCTCTTAATATTCTGTATTATAATATTATAACTTATAATATACCAGTAACTTAGAAGGGTCTGTAAACGATCTTTGTTTGTTCTCAGCTCATTTTCATTTTAATTTGACTAATTAAATATGCACACTGTAAATGTGCCTTTCTGCGATCAGTGAAATATTCAGTTCGGTTATCAACCGAAATGTATGCAGAGGGGAGTTCCGTTGTTTTAGGCGGAATATGAAAACAGATGTGGTGAAATCTTATTTTATTCATTGTATTAGACGGGTTTATTCTTTAGAAGAATTCCGAAATACAAGAACGTCAGATACAATATTAAAACTAGGAAGTAGAGAATCTGTTATATATCGCAACGAGAATGGTGAGATTTGTCGTGATGAAATAACACAGATTTTTCGTGTTCATCTTCAGGTAAACGTACCTACTTTCATCGCACAACGGTGTTTCCATCATGATTTAATCCGAAGCTTAGTGCCAAATCACTATTTTGATTAATCTTTGTAACGAATTGGTGTACATTATGAATACAAAAAAATATGCTTTAGTTAAATTGAAGGTTTTCCTATCGCTTCGCTTGAGTAGAATACAAATAAAAAAATAAACTACTCAATAAAAAATATAAATGCAAACTACCACAAAAAATATTTTTTCAATAGAAATGTATGAACGCATAAAGGAAACAACACAAATACAGTTTTATAGCTAAGATTATCTGTGACAGTTTCACTTGATTAACTTTTTTGCTTTCTTATAAAATTATTTACAAAATAAGTAAAAACTAGTTTTTTGCTTGAAATCGAACGTTTGTAGACTCGGTTTGTCAAGGGATTTTAATGCCTATTACCTACAATATAAGGTATACCAAAAATTTACACATTTTTGGTTTGTAGCTTCCTCTTAAATCACTAACAATCTGTCAAAAACACCGAGAAAATTTACTGATACAAAATATTGCTAATTTATTAAAAATCTGGTCAAATTACTTGCATGCCTGTTAAAAATGGCACTGCAGGCCTTTAACGAATGAATTGACAGATTTACTAGCAATCTTTCAGTGGAACACGAATATGTTATGGGGATGTCGGAATACGTGTTCATAAAAATTCGCATTTCGTCTTTATTTTTTTACAAGGATAAGCGCAGCTGCGTGAACACGTTTTCAGATATACCTATTTGGAATGTACTGATAATTTGTTAGGAAATGGCGTGCCTTCACGTTCTTAACAGGATTTGAATAAGACAAAATTTAACACTGTTTTGTCGTATTTTTCAATTAATTAAATTAATAAATTTATTAAAAATGGTTTTGAATTTTGGTTATAATCGGGTATTAAGAAAAGCGATTGTGTTAAAAAAATATATATTATGTAGGTAGGTAGGTACCCAAAGCCCGTATTTAGTACGAGCGAAAGAAAGCGAAAATTTGCATTTGCAAGTAGTATTCAAAGTTCCTTCTCATTAGTCATAATGGAGAACAACCAAGTATACACACAATCCACGGTAATGATTTACCGAAACCATTAGCATTGATCAATATTCATAATCTAATTAGCATCTCTATTCAGCATTAGAGCGTACTCTTACACGCGGAAATGATATATCACCACGCCACACATGACAGCGAAAGTCACGCTTTGTCAATATTCGTGTGGATTGTTAACGTATTTGGTTAAAATATGTTCGTAGACCCCGAGCTTGATTGAAAGTCGATAAACGAGGACTAAAATTTTAACAATTATAATTCATATAAATAGAGATAAATTGTTTCCGATAGAACACACACTGCAGTGAAAATATTCATGTCAACCGCAGTATTTTGAGAAAATCTCCTGGTCGACCACACGCAATAATGAACAAATCCAAATCGACCGCTCCGCTATAGTGTAAAAAATGTCCTGCTAGACCACCATCAACATTGCACATTTTAATGTTCCACATGATCACGCGCTATAGAGATAATCTCTAGTCGATCAAATGCAATAATGGAAATGTCCTTGTAAGCCGCACGTTCTAGTGAATTAAGATGTCTCGGTGGATCGCACGTTCTAGTATGAATGTTCAGCCAGACCAGTAGTAGTATTAATACAAAAAAAAAATATTTGGTTCAAAAAAGTATTACATATAATTAATTGTATAGTGTAGACATACTTATGTGATACAGTGTAGACATACTAAAATGATACAGTGGAGACATACTAATATAATAAAATAAAATTTACAATCAGGTATACGAAACAAAATGTTAGCTAATAACTATTTTCAAAAAATATATGAAATGCGGTGCTATTAAAAATATCTGCTACTTCCGCACGTAAGGATAAAATAACTTAATGAGGCTATGAATCATAGAACTTCGTAGCTCGGCTCGCCGTAAATTTCTTCTGTTTATACGCAGCATGAGACATATCAATGGCTACTATTTTTAAAATAAAACGACTTCATTTAAGTATCTACGTTAATAAAAATAATGATATTTGTATGATTTGTATAGCGCCGTTTTTTTGCAAAATCACCTCAAGGGTTACCTCTAATCGTAGTTCAAGAACCGACAAGGAGAGGAATAACAGGAAAAAATGTGGCAGGCCTATCAAACTGGACGCCAGAAGGCTCTTTCATAAAAATAAGTAGCCAAGAATTTTTTTAACATTAATTCCACACTATAGGCCTATTTCTTCCTTTGGGATGTGTGGGGGGTCTTTTTTTAAGGAAAGAAAGGAGAGGCAGTTCTACTGTTTATTGTTTATTGCGGCATTTTAAGTAGGTACATAGTTATCTATGTCCTAATAAAATCCTTATATACATATAGATATAATTATAGTAACACATTTAAAATGAATCAATCACATATTTTCGTAGTTTAATTTTAAATGTTTTTTATGTTTTCTTCTGATTTTATTTCTTCTGGTAGCTCTCCAAATATCTTCAACGCTCCGTACATCAATGACTTTTGACTCTGTGTTTTTTTCCTGAAGGGGAGCCTCAATTCATTTCTTTTCCTCGTCTCATGTGTGTGTTTGTTCTGTAGTTTATCAATTTTTCTTAGGAATTCACTAGACGTATGGCAATTGATTATCTTGTAGATTAAAAATATGGTAATAAAGTAAATATTTTGTTTAAATGACAAGATATTTAACTCCTTCAACATGTTCTTAATTTTTGTGTATCTATTTTTCTTCAATATGGTTCTCATTGCTCTATTTTTTATTCTTATTATTCTATTTAAACCGTCGTTGGCATTGATGTATTTAGTCTATGGTCGTTGGATAAGAATAGAATGCTTCTACAGTAATTTATGTGTGGTACAATAATTGCGTTGTACACATTTTTACTGGAAACTGTGTTAAGGAATCTTCTTATTCTTCCCAACAGTGAGATCTGGGAAGGTATAAGGGTTAGGTATGAATCTAGGGATCAGTGTTTCTAGGAGTGACGGACATATGAATATATCCCTCTCACTGCGACGCAAGGCGATGGGGCGAAATACCAGTTGATATATCTCCAATCCAGCCTCTCTCGATCTGGCAGGTGCATCCTGAACATATCTCCTCCGATTAACCCGGGCATCCCTGCTCAGTCACCAAACGTAGTGAACCACTTGGAGTGACCTATGGCAGAGGTGTTGGTTATCCAATAAATCCGGGGGGCGGTTTTCCAAGCCCAGCTCACAAATTGAAAAAGAAGAATTTAGTGGGCAGATAGTTTTAATATGTTATACCGATTTCAGAAGGTATTTTGTTTGCATTACCATAATTTGTTTACTCCTATCCGTTCATGTAAATATTCGGTGGTTTACGTTTCGGAGCCATCCACCGACAAAATATTTTATTTTGTTTGTTGATTCGTTTTGAGTTACGGTCGATTTTCACTTTGTGGATATTTTGATACGTAAATATGATACATAAATGAACGAATTCTGAAAATATTAAAAAAATAGGTTCAGGAATTAATAAATTGTAAATCACTGTGAAATTGTACGCGTTTCTGTACATGAAACGATAAATCAGTTTTTTGTAAACAATATTACTTTTAATAATTAATTTAATGCTTTTGAATGTAGCTAGCTATAACTTTGTGGTCATCCATTAAAATAAATGAAACAATGTTACTTTGTTAATATATAGTCCTGTCTCCACCCCCACTTCAACACTTATAATATATTACGTTCACCCATTGTTTTGTAATGTCAAGTTTGTATATTTTATCCTGAGGAAGGAACAGTTGTTCCGAAACCGGTCGGCGTATATAAAAAATACAGTGGTTCACACAAAGTTTTGATTGAAGGGTAAGGCTCTTGAGTTGCAATACGGAGGTAGAGGGTTCAAATCCCGTAGTGCGCAAGTAAATTTCATTTAATTAATATGTATTATTTCAATATTAAATGATTTAAAATAATATAAGTTATATTTGCGACACATTCCAGAGTGGAAGATACTCTTAGTATCGCCCTGTTGTTAGACCACCATTCAGTATTGAAACGTTGCTTGAAATGGCTTTAGCAGTGTTTGGTGACCAGATATGAATAGTCAAGTACCCCCCCCCCCACCTACCTCTTCCCCATCTTCTTCCCCTCCCCACTACCTTCAGCCTCACAGCATACTTCAAAGGGGATGTCATAGTCTTATTGTTTCCAGACCGTTGGGAGCAGCTGGGACAATATTGTTTCATGTTATTAATTTGGTCGCTAAACCATCGAGTTTATTGAACGGAGTATTATAAATAGAAAAATATCATTGCTTTCAATATAATGCTAACAGTCCAAATTAAAATTGTTAGCGATATTATGTTAAAATGATTCTTATCAATGTGCAAGCCGTAAAAATGAAAGATGTTGACAATGTCAAAAATATCAAGTATCAATAAAACAAAGATGGTGGTACCAAGTTAATACTTACTAATCTAAAGAGCAAATGTAGATATCCACCAATAGACACAAAATATCAGCAACTTGCTAAACGCCTTCAGGAGTCAAGATCAATCCCTCGGCCAACCTCGGCTCCCTAATCGAATGAAAAAAAAGTCAACGCCAATAAATAATGAAATGTTCGTGTTAATGGTCTCGTCAAATCCAGAACGAGGTAGTTCCCGGCGGCAATAAGCCACTTATCATAGCCTATTCAATTGCGTCAATAATAATAAAGGCGTATTGCTGATAGCTCGATTGTAGTATCTCCCTTATTCTTATAAACGACACGTGTTACAGAGTGAGAGGTTTGAGAGCTCTCATCAGTAGGATTAGATATAGTCACATGAAGGATCAAGTGTCAGCCACCCTAGGGACAAAATAAGTCAAAAGTGCCGTCCATGAACTCACCTAGTTAAGACAGAACGATCTGAATACCACAGCATCCGTTTATCTAGACAAGACCTGATTCTCAAGAGCTAGGTAAGGTTGATCTCATTTTGCAGCGCTGAATGGACAAAGGCATACTTATTACTTTTTCTATTTGAACTTCAATTGTATATTTCTTGATTGAATGAACGAATAAATTAATTGATGATTGAAATACAAAGTTTTCCAATAATAGGTGTTATTTTGATATTCAATCGAAAAGATCAATGGTTTTGTTGCTTGTGTGGCACGTAGCGCCGTCTTGTTGAAAGTAAACGTTGTCCAGATCAATACTATCTAATTCCTGCCATAAAAATCATTAATCATCTCTCGATAGCGCAATCCATTCTCCGTAACTGCTGATCCAGCCTCATTTTCGAAAAAGTAAGATCCAATGACTTCGCCGGACCATAAACCGCACCAAACAGTCACACGTTGAGAATAGAGAGACCTTTCAACGATAACTCTTGGGTTTTCCGAGCCCCATATGCGACAATTTTGCTTGTTGACGAAGCCACCGAGGTGATTATGGACTTCATTACTCAAGATGATTTGCATTTGATTCACTCAAGTGAATTTTAATAATTTCAATGCGTTGTTGAAGCGTGTATCGTTTCATTTTTATTAATGGCGTAGTTTCTACTTGTCAAATGTCACAAAATGACAGCTTCAAAAGTGACATCTACCGAAATAGCGGGCTATTCAAAATAACACCTCTTATTGGAAAAGCCTGTAGAATCATGGATGTGGAAATGAACCCACTTCCCGACATTCGATCGAGCTCTCTTGTCAATGACAATGCACTCTGTCAATTGATGGCACCATGGACACACACGCGCATACACGCATTTTTTTCTGAAGCTGGATGACACTGTATTTAAAAAAAAAAGGTAGTTAATATACGAAACAAATGTGAGTACTATCCACTTAGATTTCGGTTAGGTGTTAGCGGTGCTGACTGCAGTGATTGGGACAGAATTTTAACTGTACAGTTTGAATTCACACACGTCAACTATAATCACGGAGTGCCTTGAGCCGTACAATCGCATCGAAACATTCGTCTTGTCCAAACCAATGTGTGCACTCTCGCCGATTATTTATCGGAATAATCCCTTAAACGTATTCTATCGCAACTATCGCAATCCAATTCAACATAACGAGTGCTACCGTACAACGATCACCGTTCCAGTGCTGACAGATGATTCTCGAGATGCAGATTTCGTTCGCCACCCGGTAAGCTGACTGTGAATTAACCTTACAAATTGTGTTATCGCATACGCCTTTCATAAGCCATAGGCTTTATCCATGCTTTATCTGTGTGGAATAGCCCTTCAAAATACGGCTATCCCAACCCTTGTTCGTTCCTCGAACAGGTGGGGTACAGCTAGTTTTTAATAAGAAACAACCGGCAACGTGTCGAATTTTCGTAGGAAAGAAATACGAACATTTAGAATTTCGTTTACGCATAATCAACCGCTCAAATTGTGTAAAAAGAATCACGGAAACGTGTTTTAATAAATGAACTCAAACTAAGATACCACAGGATATGTACCTGTTTGAATATAGCCTGTTTACATCTTTCAGCATTCTAAAGTTTCAGGTTTAATTGATCAAATTTTATTGAGCGAAAAAAATTAACGAAGACTTCTAATTACTATCTTGTACAGCTTTGTTGGAAGAGGGTTCACAATATGCTTACAAGTAGAGAGTTCATAGTTGAACTAAAATTGAAAAGTCGTAACTCGCAGATAGACAAGAAATAAGAAATCGATAGAAACGAAGCGAAGATATTTTTGGCACAATGTCAACCTGTAAAAAACAATGTTTTTTTTACTATAAAATATTTTACGCTTACTTTTTTGGTTTGACTGAGGAATGAATCTTCCTCCGCAGAGAGACTAAACCGCGCTGTCACTTAACCCAAATCCTAATTGGATGGCACCGAGATGCATTTCGGTGATTAACTGCTGTAAATATTCATAATGTCATTCAATTTCAGAGAAATGCGTATGTATGCGTCAGTGCCACCAAAAGTTGGCAGAATGCTTTGTCATAGATATCGAGTCTATTTGATGAGTTTCAGATCAATCAGATGTCGGTAAGTGGGTTCATTTACATTTCCATGATTCTATCTAATTAATTAATTCATTCGTTTATTTGTTCTTTCTTCCAAGAAGACAAAATCAAATAAATGTATTTTAAAACTGTGCTAAAATTATGGAGAATTTTGTAGTGCGTTTTTACCCTGAAATATCTATTTGCATAATCACGATAATTGAGGCGTAACTCTTTCCATTACGAAATGAATTACGGCAAAGTTTAGTGTTCGCAACTCCATCGTAGTCATATTAGCGAGGTGTTTGGAATAATCCAGACGTTCTCAGCGTAGTTACTACGCCGATTTGGTAACTAAGTACACTTTACAACCAAATTGCCAACATTCGAAGTACACAGCGTGTAATGCGTATCTACACAATTCGTAAAACAAAATAACCTTTTTGAACTGTATCTATTATAAAAATAATATAACTGTGTAGTAGTTGTGTGAATAGTAGACTTGACAGCTCGCAACAGTCACTAAATTCATGCGCTATGGCGGAATAAAAAGGTTATCTCAGATACGGCTATCGTCTTGACAGGATTGAGTGGAAACGGAACACACAACAAATTAACAGACAGGCGAAATGCAATGTGGTCGAGTCAAAACCGGACTTCGCTACACAGATAAAAAATGAGTATTATTAATTTATTAAGATTCTCTTAAAATTATTCATAATCCGGATAAAAACGGGATTTGCAGGCCTTAATAAATGAAGTAATATGTTTCCCGTTAAACTTTTAGTAAATGACGAATATATTAACACGATGTCGGAACACATGTTAATGAAAATCTTAATATTTTTGCATTTCGTTATTATGTATTATCAAGGCAAATGTACGTGCATGAACACGTGTTCCGATATATTAAGAATTTACTAAAAGTAAAACGGCTTGTATTCCCGCTATCAACCGAAATACCAATAATTTGAAGAGGATTGCAATATTCATTTCTCTCCGTGTACACTCAGTGAATTAGCATGGTACACATTTTACACGGAAGTTTTAATCCATTTCGTAATATAATACGCAGGAGGTCAAAATTCCCCTCAAATTCAATTCCTTTTAAATACCCTCACTTTGAGACGAGATCCTAACGGCCGTTCTTCCCAATCCTACTGATCAACTACTGAGCCGAAATTTTGGCTCAACACTGCTCAAACGCACAACTATGCTCTTTCCAACGGAAAAGTGACAACTGAGTTATCAACCAATTTAAGGAAGCCAAACTACTGGATTAAGGTTAAACGCAACGCTCGTTGTATTCTACGTGTTCACAGATGGCGTTAATTAATTAATTTGATCAAAATTCGCTTTTGCAAGGTATTGCTTTACAGTATTAAGACAAATTCTTTGTTTGCGCCCTCATATACGCAATATGAATATGAATAAATAGTTTTGTCCATATAAAAACTCAATTCTATCGAGAAAGGCATACAAATACAATATTGGATTGAATCATCGGTAAAATATTGTATTTGTGTGTCTTTCTCGAAAGAATTAAGTCTTTAAACGAACAAAACTGTTGATTCATATTCATATTGCGTATATACGGGCGCAAACAAATGATTTGTCTTAATACTGTAAAGCAATACCTTGCAAAAGCGAATTTTGTTCAAATTAATTAATTAACGCCATCTGTGAACACGTAGAATACAACGAGCGTTGCGTTTAACCTTAAGTGCTTACTACTTGCCTCAGTAAATGACTACTTATAAAAAGTGTCAACAGAGTGAAACATATTTGCGAGCCCAAGGCACGGTGGCATTAAAGTCAAGCTAATTCTTTATTTTTAACATATTTCATACGCTTAAATATAAAATATCTTTTTACGTATTACAGAACTTAAAAAAATATATACATTAATAATAAATACAATAATTAATTCGTCAATGTTAATTTAGCGTTGAAAGTTTTAACTTTGATGTCATTTTATTGTCTATGAAAGTGGGCATGGCCACTTATGATAATCAACAGTAAAGATTTTTGGAAACAGGCGAATCGAACGTTACTGAATAAATCACTTGGCTGATCGCACCCTGAGATTGATCGTTCAAAATGTTGGGAACAACGGCCGTAAGTATTCCTAAACACAATCTTTGGAGACATACAAAGGTATATTTTTAGCGGATGAGTTACAACTACGAATTAATCAATTATCAGCCACCAATGATATGTTTTTTACGGTTATAACGGCTCCATTGAGCAGGATATGTAGCAAGGGCGAAAGAAATCCGACCACCAATTAGATAGCAAACCAATGGTGACCAGTGGCAGAGGTGTCGGTTATCCAATAAATGGTTCCCGCGGCGGCGATACCCTTATACACGCCTCCCAAATTGCAAGATTAATGTTCAAGAATTATTTTTCTCTGCAATGAAGAGAAAATGAAAAAAATGCAAAGAAATGTTAGAGGAGCTAAACTTTATAACGGTGAAGCAAACTGACGTATAACCGTCGTTGTTCGGGATTGTGAATGATTTGGAGTAATGTTTAGAGGTTGTGAATTCTAGAATAAAAAGCGACATTTCTCTATTTTTTATAAATATAATTTACGTATATTACACGTATGTATAAACCTTCCGGAAGAAATTCTCTTAATGATAGTGAAAACCATATCAAAATCCGTTGCGTTTAGGAGAACTAAGGGCACCAACAGACAGACGCGGATGGCGACTTTATTTATACTTTTTACTAGCTGACGTGGACCCGGTGTTGCTGGGGATTATCCTTAGCAGATAGACATAAACCACAGTGGACTTTCTGTAGGCCTTTTTAAGATATACAATTCGGTAGGTACTACATTAATTTGATTTACCTCATAATGTTTAGTCAGCATTATCAATGTAAGCATCCGAAAATATATGTTTACGACTTATTACAAAACATCGACTTTTCTCTACTTTCTATAAATACAGGGTGTATCAGCACTAACCCGACAAACTTTAACCAGCTATTCCTTAGCACATTTGGAGTAAAAAATCTTATGGTCACTTTGCTGTCCGGTAGCATTTTTTTTCAATTAAAAACAAAAAAAAATAAAATTTCCACACTACATCATTGGCATTGGTTTTCGTGTTAAACAGCTGTTATAAGCAAGTATGTCGAAAAGCGTCTTCGCTCTTTCGCACACACTAAATAATAATAGTTAAAAATGAGACGAATGGTGCCGTGCCATTTCGTTGTCATTGTAAAAGTGCGCCAATATAGGTACACACGTGCATTATTCAACGGAATTCGTATAAAATATTGCCAGATGGGTTTTCAAACTTTGACAAAGGATAAAACAGTGGTGACATGTGGTGAAAATATGAATAATATTATTTTTATTAAAAAAAACGTTACCGGACAGCAAAGTGCACATAAGATTTTTTACTCCAAATATGCTAAGGAACAGCTGGTTAAAGTTTGTCGGGTACGTGCCGATACACCCTGTATAATATGCATGTTTTATATACATATAAACCTTCTGGAAGAAATTCTTTAAATGATAGTGAAAACCCTATCAAAATCCATTGCTTTTGAATCGGGCCGCTAATAATAACTCTCCTTATGAAGATGGTGATAAGGTTTAAATTCCCGATCGCCGAAAAGTGGCTTTTATTTTGTTTTGCGGAAGTTCAAGCTGAAAAATATTTAAACATTTTACGATCATTTTCTATAGAACTTAATTAGCTACGTTATAGAAAAAAAACCATAGCCTAAAAGGGCTTCGTAAGTAGATTCTGATCTATAAAGCGGTTTGTATGGCCAGATACTTATTTTTTTCTGGGCTTATAAAAAGACAATAAAAAAATATTTAATAATTATTGCCAAAGATTGTTGCGGCCAAGATGTGTTCTACTCGCAGAATTTAATTTAAGCACCTAAAACATTTTTAATCGAACAAATTTTCAAACCAAACACACCTGATTTTGCATTCGCCAATGTATTTATTTTATACTTAAAATTAACACAGGGATGATGTCTAAGGAACTGAAAAGAAGAATATATTACCATCACCAGATACACGGACACGGGACGAATAATGCAAAGCACATTAAAAATCCAATAAGGATGAAATCAAGATCCCAGAAATCACAAGGCCCATATAATAAAATGACTGAGATTTAAATATAATTAATTAAAAAAAGTATGTCTTCCTGAAATATTGATGATTTGTGTGTGATTGAATATAGGTACTTCAATTTAAAATATTTAAATATACCTACCCTGCCCTACTAAACCTACCCTGATGTATGGAAGTGAGGCATGGAACTGGCAAAGAAAGGATAAAAGTAGATTAAATGCTGTTGAAATGAGATCCCTGAGGCGTATGTGTGGTAAAACCATGTTTGATCGTGTGAGAAATGTGGAGATCCGCAAAGAGTGCAAGGCCGATGTAAGCGTAATGAGTAAGATTAAGAAAGGGACGCTTAGATGGTTTGGGCATGTAGAGCGAATGAGCGAAGATAGGAGTGTAAGGAGGATATATGATGCACATGCGAATGGTAGCAGAAGTCGGGGACGCCCGAGGAAGACAAATGAATTAGATACTCGAGTCGGGCCATGTCAAGAGTCAGAATAATAGAAGAGTAAAAGAATCAAGAAGTGTGTGCCAAGACCGATTTATTTGGCGGTCCGTCCTTTCTGCCTACCAATGCGGGGAAACTGCTTGATGTTTAGTTAGTTAGTTAGTTATATTATGTTTGCGAAATAATGTTCATTTTTTCATGTATGTATGTTTCTAAAAGTATTTGCACACACGACGATGTGAGCTCACTTAAAATTAATAAATAAAAATAAATTAATTATAGTCTCTTCCTCTATTCCCTTCGACTAATGAAATTTTCCCTGTATTGTTTGCGCATTGGTTCTGCACTGTTGGGATTGTGTGTTAACACTAGTAACCACATAGCATTGAACCAGATATCACGCATGACTAACGCACAGCACGGACAATCGAAATTAGTATGTTTGATGATTTAATTAATTACGTGATACATATTACGTCAATTCACACGACAGCTTCGTGTTTCAGGAAGACAGGCGGCATGCAAATCACTTAGAATTACAACGGAGAACTCCGAATTTGTATTGGTATAAATAACATAGAAGAAAAATAAAAGATTTAATATGCGCATTGTAAAACAGTGTTTCATTTAAATGACAAATGCCACAAAGCCGTGTTTTCTTAAACAATTTAATTGAATTCAACGAAACACTCAAATGAATGATAGAAGTCTCAGTAAAAACCTTGAAACTGTAAATTAATGAAAATGAGAAAACACTTGCCGAAAAATACATTTTATAGCAGATTTTATATAATATGATATTTTACTGCGTAATAGGTGTGAGCGAGAAAGTGTTCGGGTGGCGCGATTCCGTCCCGTTCTAATTTTAATTTGATTTGAATCCCATAAATATAGACGGATAAAATAATATTTTTTACATAAACTCCATACAGGAGGCCCTGAGGGTCTGTGTCATCTTTGGGGATGCTTTTAGGAAGGTATTTTTAATAAAAGGAAGGAGAGGCAGTTCTGGTAAGAGGGGTGGATAAGAATCGGTCAGTGCATCTGGGAGTGATGAACGTATGTATCCATCCCTCCCAGTGCAAGGCGATGGGTTAAGAGAGTCTGGCCGGAGAGGTTAAAGGGTCTTCGCAATCGACCTCATCCGATCCGGCCCGCCACGCAGTTGGTGTGCAGACGCATTTGCCACCAAGACTTGGACAGTGTCATTTCCATGAACTCTGGCACCCCTGCTAATTCTTCAACGTAGCGCACCACTTAAGGTGACCTATGGCGGATGTGTTGGTTTTCCAATTAATGGTTCCTGGGCGGCGGTAACATACCCACCTACAAAATTGTAAATATATCAAACGAAAAAAATTGTTACATAGTTTTCTTCACATTTTTCAAACTGGTTAAAAAATAAAGTAGAAATTTTCATACTCTTCAAAATCGTGTAATTCTCATCAAAAGACCGTTTTAAATTCTTTCTAATAGAAAAGGGTTTTGCTTGTGCCCTAAAATACAAATCATTAAAATATAATGATTTGTATGATACTGCTATTAAAAAGTTTTTAAAATTCCCTGTTTTAAAAGGCATTCTTTTTTCTCAGAGATTCGGAACAAATTTTACAATGAGGAATTTATTTTACTGACACGTCGGTACTTTAAACTCTTAATTCGTGACAAAAGGGGTAAAGTCAATGACGTAACAATATATCTGGACTTGTTATTGTCTCACAAAATTAAGATAAGATGTGAAAGTAAAAAACTCTCTATGTTTCTAGTAAATTCTTAATTCAAACGTTCTTCATGTATGACAAAGAAAGACATTAAAAAATATGTGTGTTTGAACGAAATAAACGATAGGACCGCGTTTTCGTAATTAAATGTTGCGTCGAATGGCCGACCAGGTACAAGTTTGGGCGCCTTGCGGTTTTTGAGGTGTCAAATGATTAAGTCAATGCCCTGCCATAATAGAGCAATGACAGTTGAAAATGGCAGTGATTGTTGTTAATACTGGTCATTATTGTTGATTTGTGTGTTGTATTACCGCAAAAATATTAATATTAAACAGTGAGACTATTTTAAATAGTGAAGTTTTCTTAGCGACAGCAATGAATTCGTCGGCCTTGTATTTTCTTTATCGACGCATAAATTCTTCGGACAGGAAACAATTATATTATTAATAAGTAAATAGCGTGTATTTACGCGGCGCGTGAAAGTTTATTGATAAAACTACGAAATCGAAAGCACTACGATTGACGTACTTTTTGCTTGCCACTTTGAGATATATGCAACGCGTCTATGTACACTGTAACGTTATTGGGTAAAGTACTAAGTTAGTGTTTATTGTAAGTTTGTATTTTAATGGGTACCTATGTACTCTATCAGCCAAAACGGCTGATAAAGGCTTATTAAAATAATTTTTTCCAGAAAATCGTTTTGGCATAGGTAGGTAATGACTTTCACGGGCCTGCCATTGTTGAAAGTTCATAAATCAGCTCAATGGTTTTAAAATTATTCACTAGCCACACTATTTACATCTTCCCTCCAATAAATCCCTCTGTCAAAACCAACTCGTTTGCTTTTGTTTTGACAAATTAAAAATGGAACACATAATGTTGAGGAAAATCTTTTATGAATGTAGGTAGATACCTTACCCAATTTTATAATACTTTTTTGTACGTACTTTGAGTTGGAAACAGATTGAGAATCATCAGATTATATTAAACACAAACACGTTTTCATCCCCTAAAAATGGGGTGGTTTTAACAATGTTGGGTAGTTACCTACTGTACCATAATTTGTCACATTTGCGCTAAAAGGGGGTCAATTGACATGACGTCTCGTAAAAATAATGTTTTAATATATTATTCCATAAAACATAGTTAGCTAATTAAAATATATCATAGTCTATCGTAGAGGGCCCAAAAACTTCCGGAACAATTTTGACAGCTGCTGTTTCGAGATAATCAAGTGGTAAATCAGGATTGTATGTGGATCTCCACTTGAGAAAAATTGTAATGTGACACCAAGTCGCATTTCTGGTGAAATGACGTCACTTCATCATGTTGTTTTTTTTTTAATATCTGGACGAATGAATAATACGAGACGAGGAAGAAATTACCTAAAATTCTTCTTCTTCTATTTTCAACTCCTGATATAAATTAAAATTTCGAAGGTACGGTCGAACCCGAAATTTGTGTTTCCTCCCTGGTGCAATAATTTCTGCTATCGTTATAAATACAAGAACGTCTTCCTCTTTGACAGCGAAACACTGAAAGCACAAACGTCTTTCTCATCAAACATCTACAAAATTATGATAAAATGTATCTATATGTCCACGCCTACCGCGCCCCAATGTTTCAGCAAAGGGAAGAGACGAAATATGGATGAAAACAAAAATGTTTGTTCTAATGTTTGACGTATTGTTTGTGGAACCCACTTAAAATAAAAACAAATTAAAACCCAACCTAACCTCGCCGATGACTACTCCCCGTCGTTACACCGCGAGCTCCGTGCGAATCTTTTGTAAAAATTATTCTCGCAATAAATTCACTGTCAGCAACAACTGAACACCGATTTACGGATTCGGAAGTTCCGTTAATCGCGAGGTTATGTTCCAAACTCGCTGACGACAATAGAACTTTCTACATTTCTACGTCTAACAACGCGTTTATAATACGAAATCTCCTTACCTTTTTCCACTTTTGAAATAATTTCCCAATTACACCACTTGAAAGCGAAAGTCAAAACAATTTTAAGGTCAACACACACCTTTTCAGCTTGAAATGTCATTTACACAATGAGCTACGGAGCTTGTAAAAATCTATTTAACGGCCAACAATGTACAAACAAAACACCATTTCAATTATTCTGAAAGAAGAGTGTGGAAATTCGGACAAAACCGAATGAATAACTGAGCAAATTCAAAAAAGTGAAATGGAAATAGGTGCCCGAATAAAATATTACTTTGGAATTTGCACAGAAATTTAAAAATCTCTTTTCATAAATTTGTAGCACGTTTCTGTTTATTTAATTTATTGCGCGACTTCAACCCTACGTCCCTTTCGTAATTTAAAATTGAATGGACTCTCGTGGCGATATTATTGTAATAATACTGTAATATCGCTGTGATTTTACAATCACGTTTTCATTGTTATGATTGAACGGTTCCGAGGGTCATGACTTGGATCTCATTTACAGGGGTTTAGATAGATTCAATGACCCTATGTGAAAAGGGACAGATGTACCGAATTGTCACACGAGGAATATGTTAATATTATAATAATCCCATCATTTGACACACTACGTTGAGTTCTAGATACACTGAAGGGTACGTACACCCTTTCTTCCACTTTATTTTTTTGTCTCCTATCTACTAAAAAAAATGATCTAAGTAATTATTTTATTAAAATCTTGTTAAAAACTTGATGGCAGGCCATTTCCTAATACAATATTAGTTCATTCAGATTATATCGGAACATGTGTTGATGCAGCAGCACTTATCCTGATAAATATAATGACGAAATGAGAAAATATTTAATTTTTTATGAACACGTTTTTCGACATCCTCATACCTCATAGTGATAGTTTGTTAGAAAATCTGTCAATTCACTAAGAAAGTTTTCTCCGTGTGGTAATAATTTTATCTGTAAAAATGTTTGTTTATGAGGACAGCGGAACGAAATGTTGTATGAACATGTGTTCATACAAAAACTGATACTGTGTCATTCTGTCATGAAATGTATTAGGAAAAGAACACGTGTTTACGATATATTCTGAATGACTAATATTTTATCAGGAATTAGGCATGCTATCACTTTTTTAACAATTTTCCATTCCGAAATGTTCCTAACCTAACCTCTTAACAAATTTATTTGTACATATTATGTTATTTGAGATCACTGTGCGACTATTAACTAGGACAATTTTGTCAGGAAACATTTTAACTGGGAATTTTGACAGGGAACATTATTTTTTACGACCACGTAAAAAAATAACTATCAAGGTTAACATACATTTCTTCACCTTTTACGTAAAGTACGGTAAGTCTCATTTTTCAAAGCAGGGATTACTACTAGTTAGCGTTTTTTAGCATGAGAAAGGTGAAAATTTATTCGATATTATTGAATTTTAGCACATTGGTCTGATGTACGAAAGTGTACACATACTTAACGTTATACGCCTCGTTTAAATTCAGTTAATTTTTAAGTAAAATGATTGAGATTTACTATATGTGTTTAGTTTAGTGTCACTAATACTCATAAAGCTCCTTTTTAACCAGCGTTAACAATTATCGGATCTTTAGCGAGTTTTTCGTGAGAAAATCATCTTAAGGACGTTTGCTACGCAGTTAACCTTCCTCTATCCATCCTCCTACAATAAGGGTTTCCTATACTCATATTCATTTCTTCCTCTCATTTAAATTCCCTCTACAGCCGCAAAGCATTCCCAAAGACACATAATTCATCTTTCGTCATGATGATTAGGTCCCCGTATACCCAATGTTTACCGATTTAATACAAGTTTCTGGTTAACTCTTTAATCTTTTAAGTTCCAAAAAAATTTATATGTTATTTTTTAAGATAATATCCATACATTTGTTTTGCCGAAACGTTAATTATACGAAATTGCCTCGACAGAAAAAAAACGCAAAGTAAGCTCCGAAAATTATTAAAGAAACCCCTTTTTGTTCTCACATTATTTAATATGCTATAGGCATGAAAAAAATAACAGTGTATCTTGCAACCAAAGCATTTGCCGAGAGATTTTAGCTGTATTTCAAACGAGTAGTGTTTTATTAAATATTTTCACAATTTTCGATTCATTATTTTCGTTCCTCTCTCTAGCATTCGTATTAACATATCTCCCTTTCAAACAATCTTTGAACGCTTACTACGGGGCCTTGAATGACTCATGACGTAAATTGGAAAATTTAAATTGCATAAGTAAAAAATATTGAACAATTGACTTACCATTAATGTTCACTCTTACACTGCCATGAGATTGACGAAATTAATTTTTAAATATTATTTTAATCTTTGAATATTGCAAATAAAAATGTCACTTTTTTTCTAAAACTTTCACAGCAAAAACTAAATCTATCACTTCATGGTACCTTCGTTCCTGAAAAAAAAAATCAATATTAAAAAAAAACCAAATGCTGCATTGTATTTTTGGTAGCTGATCTTTTCAAGTTACAGGACTAAAATTGAAAACAAATATTTTTTGTACATTAATTTACTGAAGCTTTGCAGCTACTTAGTGATTCTCATCAGATTCTTGGAAGGTTATTTTATTTCTTCAGAAACTTCAGAAGTCTTCGTCAAGAATACTGAGCATTCAAAAACAGTTTAATTTATCTACTAATATTCCGTTTTCATCAGAGAGCCCTGTGGTACGAGTTTTTATTAAAATTTTTAAGGTTTCTCCTAAATTTAAAAAAAAAATTAAACCAAATATTTATATTTTTTATTTGTTTTTGGGGGGTTATGCCGTGTTGCGCTAACTCCTTTTTTAGCCAACGTTTCGGACAACGTTACAGTGTCCATCATCAGGGCAGATGTGTCACATCATAAATAAATATGATTATAATTATATTTTCTGGATATTTATAAAATAATACATTATCTCATAAAAAACTCTCCTTTTTAAGAAAAGTCTTAAATTAAACACGAATTATCTACTAAAAACTGCAATGTCAAATAACAATATTCAACGGAGAAAAATGAGTATAACTAATTTATAATTAGTTTTTTTTTCTTAATTAATATTAACTAAAATTTCTGATAACGGAAAAACATACAAAAACCTGAATGTTTTTTTAGACAAATGTATTACAAACTTTAATGTCACCTCATTTTTTATCGTTCTACATAAAAATAATTTATTGGTTGATAGTCCGGTATTGCTAGAATTGATAAGCTTCCACATTCCACAGCGTAATACTAGAAGTAAGGATTTATTTCAGATAAAAAAATTTGGGACTAACTACCATATGTATTCCTCTTTGCCCAGAATACTAATGGAGGGAAACAATAATACCAAGTCGTGGACATCTTCAATTTATCTTTAAACAACTTTAAAATGTTGTTAATGAAGCAATTCAGTTATATACAATAAATAATGTATATTTCTTAATATTCTTATGTATAAGCCCCGAAAAGGGGCGTTAATTAATAAGCAAAGAAAACTAAATACAAATTTAAAAAAATACGAAGTTATTTTTTTCAAATTGCGTTTGGAACCTTTTATTTCGTAAAGGTGCACATTTTAATTCTTCTGTGGTTAACTTATAAAATTAAATATAAAGCTTATTGTTTTCTCTTTCTAACACCGTTTATATCACATTTCTCACCATGACAGTAAGGGAGATAGAACAATTTCTATGATACCATATTGTTGTTAACAAATACAAATTAGCCTGAAGGGTTAATTTATAAACATATTGTAGCCATTTAAAATTCGAATTAATATTTTTGTCATAGCTATAAATTAAAAACCAAATATCAAAGAAAGTCAATTAACTCAATGAATAAAATTGCCTGACATAAAAATTTATAACAAAAAATTGAATTTTTCTAAATAAGAAAATGTTTTACCTGCAATATTTGTTTCGTTTAATCAAAATGTTCATCAAAAGCTTGCTAAATTTTCGATTAGATTTATAATTTCACAAAACACGGTTTCCCGGAAAAACTCTTGGCCGCTACAGAAATACTGGTAATTAGATCGGAATAATAACTGATAAGTACCGCTTCCCGGCGTTGTTGATCATGTACTAACAGCGAATACGACTAACGTGTAACGCTTAACGTGTCCTAATGTACGCTAGTGGCAAGTAACGCGCGGAACTCCGCACTCCTTACTCCGGTCCTTGATACTAAAGCGCGGCAAAAGCGTCCTGTGGCGGGGATGCCATCGCATAAAATAAGTTTGGCGAAAGTTCCCTTTCCGAGGTAAATATCCCCACATCTCCCTTACTACGAAATGGATCATTTTTACAGTCAGTCAGAAACGGGACGTATAAACAAATGCACGGGCAGATGAAATACAAAAAAGCAATAATTGTTGATTGAAATACTAGTACATATTGAATAAACCGACTTAGCTTTGTGGTTCATCACGTATTTTTACTAGGTAAATATTTTCAAGTTGTATGGATATTTCAGGCGAGTAATTAATAATTTAGTAAAATTAAACGTTTTATGCTAAATATACAAAGTAAGCAAAGCTAGCAGTCCACAGCGGAGTGCTGATACCTACCCTAATTTATGACAGAGATACGTGGAATTGGCAGAAGAAGAATTACAGTATACTAAAAGCCGTGGAAATGAGATCGCGGTGATGTATGTGTGGTAAAACCAGGTATGATTGTGTGAGAAATGCAAGAATGTTGAAAGCGTAATTAATGAGTAAGATTAAGAAAGGGACGCTTAGATGGTTTGCACATGTAGAGCGAATGGAAGAAGTCGGGGATGCCCGAGAAAGACATGGGACGATCAAGTAAAATGAATACTTGAGTCGGACCATGTAAAGAATCAGAATAACAGAACAGTATGCATGATTTGATGTAGAATGTGAATAAGGCAAGGAGAGTGTATTTAAACCGAATTGTTTGGTGATCCTTCCTCTCTGACTACCCCTTCAAGAAACGGCGTGATGGTTAGTTAGTTAGTGTCTCAATAGTAAAACTTTACCCTGTTTTTAAGTTTTAAATTACCTTAAGTAAGGAACATTTTTCCATCACTGTGGGAATTTCCCTCGCTACTGGTATCTTTATTGGACAAAGTTTTACCTCATCGAGACTGACAACTGACAGTAAATAGAGGCACCAAGTAAAATAATTCATCTCGTTTCAGCTTAAGTAAAGTTTTTTTATATTTCAGGTGAGTATTAAAATGTGCGATTAATTATGTTGAAAGCTTCGACAGGATTCAGATTTTCGCTTCCAAGCCTCGACACTTTGTAGAAAGGGCTTCTATTAAAATCTGTTCTAGTTGAATCTTTTTGAAAATAGGGTGAAATGGAATGATTCCCCTCTTTTTCTGTGCTGCCTGCCATTTTGATTGACATTATTAGTTGAGCGAATTTTCAGCAGTTTTAATGACTAATAAACGCGTTGGGAAGAACATTAATCTGAAAGTTATGTCCCCATTGAAATATGTAATTATTTTTAAATCGTCCTTAATCGCTGAGTCACGCTTAGGCTTTTATCGTGTTCAATAAACGGGTGCCTACTTATGCCAGTTTTAAAAAAAAAATCTTTATTTCACCATGGAAACGAGACGATTAATATCGTTTTTGAATGGCACTGACACGCGTTGTTTCGTAATTAGTTCGTTTTTACGATAATCCAGAAAAGGGCGTATTTTATTGATTGAGCGAAGAGTCCAGTTTTAACTCGACCATTTGACATTTCATCTGTGTGTAAAGTTGTTTGTTATCCTGACTGAGTTCGCATGATCTTGGTTCCAACTACGAGCTGTCAAATCGGAATAATCAATTTAATATTAGTTTGATTAGTAGAAAGTTGGTAAAATCCACACGGTGAAACTCGCTCAAAGCTCTGAAGAAATATCGTGAATAATACAAAATCTAGTAAATCAAACAATAATTTGCGGAAAATAGTGAATTGTAAAAAAAATAAACCATTATAAAAAAATGATTAATTAAGAAAATAATTAAAAGACGGTTTTGTAAGCTAAAAATCTGTAAAGTATGCTTAAACTCTTTATTCTACTTTGTTGGTGAGACATGCAATTTTTATCTGGTTTTATAAAATATATAATGATTAATTAAAATAATGTTAATTTTTACATATATCTAGGGAAAAAATACTTGAACAGCCTACCCGAAAATATCAGAACAATAGAAAACGATAAACACCTACTAAAAGCAATTAAAGAGAAGTTCAATGAAAAAATACCAAAATGATGAAACCATCTTTTTAATTAATTATTAATTTTAATATTCATAGTTACAAACACTAAATATTCTTCATCTTGATGCTCACCACTCTTCTAGACGCCAGCTTCTATAGAAGAGGAACATTAAAAAACTCAAAAGCAGTGAAAACTAATTGTATGAATTATTTTAGTTAACATTATTGATAATACTCTGTAAATTGATTATTTATTTATTTAATAAATATAAAAATAACAAAAAAAAATTATATCACCGATGAAATTCTACACACGCAAGATTTATTTTGAGATATTTTATACGGTTCATATAAATAGTGTTTATAACACACTAAATTTATTATTTATTACTTTTTTATTGTTATTCATGTCCCTGTTTACTTTATCCTTTTTCCATGTTGGAATTTTTTTTAATCTCAATTGGAAGAACTAACGGAGGAAACAGATCTGCAAGACATCTATTTTCAAGAGTACGGTGCTACAGCCTACGGCCCATACTGTGACAGATGTCTCCTTCGCGCCTCTTCTCTCTGAGTGGTGACGCGGGGTGGCCAATGCACTCACCTGATTTCAGCATTTGCAACTTTTTACTGTGGAGCTACCTGAAGAAAAATGTTTTAAACATCGGCCTCACACTTTGGAAGAACTCAAAGATCGAATTGGGGTGGAAATCGCCCACTATACTATAGAAAACTTCAGAAATCGCCTTCATAAATGTATTGCTGCAGTGGTCATTTCAGGACTTACATAAAACGGCATAATGTACTGAATAAAATAAAATAAACCCCATTTCTTAAGTTGCGCCGTTTTTTTATGGGGCCGGTCGAGCGGCGAGTCGTGGCGGGCCGCCGCACAGTGGGCTGAAAATCGCCTTTCATAGACATAGAGACTTGAATTTTCAAGGGTATTTTTTTGGCTAGAAATGGATTCTGCTGATCATGACTATGCTATAAAATTTCGTACGAAGCAATTGCGTGTACAAATGAAGGAGTTATCATTTTTCAAAGAAAAATTTGTATGGCACTGACATTAAAAATGAGGCTATCTCTGGAATCATAAGGTTGGCTATTCTATCCTTACACACAGATATATTACTATTTATTTGTATTTTTTTGACATACTTCGTATTGTAACGCAACTTATGATTTTTTTTTTAAATCCTCAAAGTTGAAAAAAAAACTTTTTTATGTTGATGATTCATTTTAATGCTTAAATGCTTTTAGGCTTGCAGTGTAAATAAAATACCGGGCCGCACACGTCAGGTCTGAAGAAATGTCGGTGCAACTTTTCTGACCCGTAGCTGATTCATTCCGAGCGTACCCAAAAGAAAGTCGGTAGGATGGAGCCACGGGTAGTAGCCGTACTCCCTCACGTTTTAAAGCGTTCATTGTACACCGGTAATAACAAGTATATGAATAGCAAAATTAATTAAACTCAATTCCATTAAAGATAAGTGTCAAATGCTACTAAAAAAACTACATACTAAATCGTAAACTATGCACTAAAATTGGATAATGCTTGAGCTATTTTGATCTTGTTAAAAATGGTGTCCCACAAGGTACTGTTTTAGAACCTCTACTCTTTCAAGTATATATAAATAACCTATGTAATATTGATATACATTAGGGTGTATCGATTTTTAACTTTTTTTTTGTTTTCAAATTCCAAGTTGAAAAAAAGTTGCTACTAGGTACCACAACTTACCACAAAAAGTTTTGGATTTTTAAAAAAATGTTTAGGTCTCCCGCACAAGGCCTAAAGTTTTAACTTTTTTCAAAAAATATGATTTTTTTTAAATTTAAAAAAATAAAATCGCAACTTTTGTGTTTATTTCAAGTTAAAAAACAGTAATATAAGGGCATAAAAATAAGTAAGAAACGATTTTTTTTTATAAAAAAATTGATTTTAGGTCTCCCGCACAAGCCCTAAAGTTTGTTAATTTCGATGAAATTTTGTAATTTTGTGTACATATAAAAACCATGTTTTTTTTAAAGTTTAAACTACCTATTTATTTTTATTCCCTAATATTACTGTTTTTTAACTTGGAATAAACACAAAAGTTACGATTTTATTTTTTTAAATTTTAAAAAAATTTGAAATTTTTTTGAAAAACATTAAAACTTTGGGCCTTGTGCGGGAGACCTAAACATTTTTTAAAAAATCCAAAATTTTTTGTGGTAAGTTGTGGTACCTAGTAGCAACTTTTTTTCAACTTGGAATTTGAAAACAAAAAAAAAGTTAAAAATCGATACACCCTAATATACATAGTAAAATTTTCTCGTTTCCTGACGATACTGCAATAACGCTGAAAGAAGAAACACGGGAGGAAGCAACCAATAAAACTAACAAATATATTGCTATTGTCAAAGAGTGACTAGACAGATACTTTCTACTTTAAATTATGATAAAACTATTTTTATTCCTTTTTTATAACAACTAAAAGTCAGCTCTTCATTGTTATATTGTAATCCGATAACATACTCAAACTGTGAAGAGATCATACCAGGAAAATATATTAAGTACGTAGGTGTAAATTTAGATTTCCAACTGAGATGAAGCAACCATATGAAAAAAAGAACAAATTGTTATACTTGAAGTGTAAATTTATTTATTAATTAACGCCCCTCTTCGGGGCTTTTGCATATGAATATTATGACATATACATTATTTATTGTACATAACTGAATTGCTTCATTAACAACATTTTATATTTGTTTAAAGATAAATTGAAGATTTCCACTGACTTGGTATAATTGTTTCCCTCCATTAGTATTCTGGGAAAAGAGGAATACATATGGTAGTTAGTGCAAGAATTTCAATAAATCCTGACTTCTAGTATTACGTTGTGGAATCCGGAAGCTTATCAATTCTAGCAATACCAGACTATCAACTAAATCATTTAGAATTTTTTATAGAAATACCAAGTCAGTGAAAATTCTTTTGTCTGACAATTTGAGCATATTCATATAATTTAACAGTGTGTTGTAGTTCAACATATTTGCTGAAATACCCATTTTAAAATTTATAAAATGTAAGAATTTGTTTTTTATTCTTTCAACAACTTGTACATGTATATTATAATGTAGGTTCCAGACAGGAGAATTGTACTCAAATTGACTTCTTACATAGGCAAAATATAACAATTTAATGCACTTTGTATTTTTTAAATTTCTGGTTAGCCTAGTTATAAAACCTTTTTAAGCCCTTATTAGAGATTTCTGTTATGTGGTTAACATATGAAAGAATTGATTGAAAAGTGATGCCCAAGTCATCAATGTTGTAATCAAAAATCACTGGATTTTTTATTCGAGAAAATGTAACTATTTGACATTTTGAGATATTTAAGTAAAGTCTATTTTCATTACACCAAATTAATAATTTGTTGATATTGTCTTGAAAAATGTTGCAATGGTAAATATTTTGAATAGTTCGATACATTTTGAGGTCATCGTGAAATTTTTTGTAAGATCATTTTTTTTTTTTTTTTTTTAACACATATTTCTGGCTTTCACCCTTCAAGGGTGTTCTTGGCCATCATTTAAAATTATTGAGAAATGAAAGGTGAATTTAAATATTAATTTTATTTAAATGGGCAAATTTCAAAATTATAATGAAAATTGGAGTCGAGTTCAGACTTAGAAGAGATGAGATGTTGAATGGAGGGGAGGCAATTTTAGATAAGGCTTGATAGAAGAGAGGATATTTGTTTAGAGAGGGACAACCAAAAAATATGTGATCTAAAGTTCCCACTTCTAGACCACAGAATGTACAATCTGGGGAGTCAACAACGTGAATTTTAAAAAGATGGGAAGGAACGGAACAATGTCCGATCCTCATTCGAATGAGTGAAGAAATTTCTTTTTTTGAAAAATGAGGGAATTGCTGAAACCACGGTTTTGATGGAATAGTTCTTTGTATTGAGGCATAGCAGGCTCCCTTGGATTGACTAGCAATGTGCCAATACTCTGCCCAAACATTGCGGGATCTATCTTTGATGATGGAAAAAATGTCAGATAGGGGAATGTGGTTTACGAGGGTAACAACAGGGTTGGACGCTCCTTGTTTTGCCAAGGCATCCGCAATATCATTACCCATGATACCAACATGTCCAGGAATCCAAATCAGAGTTACAGTTTTACCAGAGCTTTGAATGGAGGCTATCATCTCTCGAATAAGGCATACAAAGTGATCATCAGGATGAAGAAGAGGACTGGATTTAAGTTTTTGGAGGGAACTGAGAGAGTCAGAGAGAACGAGGGAATGTTCGAAATTATTTTTGATTATATATTTGAGAGATTCTATTATTGCAATGCACTCGGCTGAAAATATTGAAAATTGATTTGAAATTGAATGAAATATTCTGTCATTACAATTATTGTGGTAAACGTTAATACCTATACCACAGTTAGGAGAGTCGGGAGATTTGGATCCATCAGTAAATAAAAGAGAAAAGTTGGGCCATTTAGATGAAATAATGTCATTGAACATATTATTGACAGTTCGGGCCGGGAGATTGGAATGACTTTTAAGGATTCCGATCCCTTCAAATATTGTTGGGGATAGGGTGACGTGACTATATTTTAATTTGTATAAGGGAAGTAGATCATTTTGGATGATGTGAAGCTCTGAGAGAGACTTAAATTTTTTACAGATGTCAGGAAGAGGTTTAGTTGAAGCTCTGATTGTAGATGAATGGGTTGAGTCAATGAACAACGAGACGCTGGGGATAACCTGATGACATTTAGAATTTAAACATTTAAGAACAAATTTGTCAGCAAATAGTTGACGCCTTAAATAAAGAGGAGGATCAGAACATTCTACTTGAAGGGAATTGATGGGTGACGATTGCATCGCTCCAGTTATAATTCGCAAAGATTTAGATTGAATTTTGTCTAATTTATCAAGTACATTTTTTGAGGCAGTACTAAAAAGTGGGCAGGCATAATCGAGATGGCTTCGAATAAGTGCGTTGTAAAGCAACTTAATGCAAGTAGGGTGAGCTCCCCACCAAACGCCAGATAAGGATCTGATGATATTTAAATTTTTTTCGCATTTAGTAACTAAATTATTAATATGGGAAGACCATTTAAGTTTCCTATCAAATGTTACTCCCAAAAATTTTACTTCAGAAGCGTTGGGGATTGGAGAATTTTTAAATAAAATTTGAACGGGGGGATTTTTATGGCGGTTTGAGAAGGTGACACACTGAGTCTTTTGGATTGAAAGTTCAAAACCATTTAAGGTGAGCCATGTGCAAAGGGCATTCATGGCTTCGTTAAGATATTTGACGGCGAGAGGGATGATTTTGGATGATAAGAAGAAAGCTATGTCATCTGCGAACTCAATAACTTTTACTTGTGGGGGAATAGTGACATGCATATCATATGTGTATATATTATACAGTAAGGGGGACAATACATCGCCTTGTGGTAAACCCTTCCAAACAGACCTACTTTGAGGAGAAATATCTGGAAGTTCAATGAAAATTTTTCTATCTAGAAATAGATTAATAATAGATTGGACAAACATGGGGGGAAGGCCAAGGCCTAGAAGTTTTTTTTTCAGGATTGGGATGGAAACATTGTCAAAGGCGCCTTCTATATCTATAAAGACGGCAAGACAAACTTCCTGTTTAGAAATTGATAAATTAATATCAGTGCTGATGATGGCAAGGTTATCTTGAGTGGATTTTTTTTTCCTAAATCCAAATTGAGATGGAGAGAGAAGCTGTTTACTCTCAACAAAAAATTCTAATCGGTTTTTAATTAATTTTTCATAAAGTTTACTGAGGGTGGATGAAAGAGCGATCGGCCTGTAGCTGGATCCAGAATTTGGTGATTTGTTTGTTTTTAAAATAGGGATGATTATTTGACAACTCCAGTCATCAGGCATTATACCAGTCTGGAAGATTTTGTTTAAGATGCTTAAGAAGTGGTTTAGAACATTATCATTACTATTTTTGATTATGCTGTAAGGTATACCATCTCTGCCTGGAGATGAGTCCTTGACTATTGATAAACAATTTTTTAGCTCAATTAAGGTGAATGGAGAGTCTAGCCAATGATTAGACATAGGAGTATTATAGATAGGCGTTATTTCATCTAAGTTAGGTACAGAAGGGGGGGCAATTTTTTCCAAGAATTCATCTATCCATTTAGAATGAGACGCTCGAGGAGATGGTGAACTGAAGGAGGATCGAAATCTTCGGATCATAGTCCAAACTTCCGAAATTGGAGTGTTCGGAGATACTGAACTGCAGAAGTTGTACCACCCAGATCTTTTTTTTGACCTCAATACCCTTTTGGCATTGGATTCAGCGTTTTTGTATATAAGATAGTTCTCCATAGTCATATTGTAACGATAGGAAAGAGATTTAGCTTTCCGAATTCTTACTACTTTGGAACATTCCTCATCCCACCAGGGAGTTGGAGGGAGTTTTTTTAAAAGAGATTTAGTTTTAGGGGGAGGATTTGATTTATTTATTGCAGTTATGAGCATTGATTTGAAGTTATTATAGTCATCTTTGACGGAAAATATATTGGTGTCGGGTAAATTTAGTAGGAACTTGTCCATATGAGAGTTAAATTCATCCCATTTGGTGTGTTTCGTTTTAATCTTTGTCGAAATATGAGATTTGTTCGATTGGAAAGAAGTTTGATAAGTAATGGTGATCGGGAAATGATCACTGGAGCAAGGGTCGGGGGACACCACCCAAGAGGAGAGAGAACCCAGACTAGTAGAACATATCGAGAGATCCACTGCACTGGGGTTTGTGCTGGGGCGAGAGATCCTAGTAGGAGATCCGTCATTCAAAAGGAAAAGGTTGGATTGATCTAGGAAATCCATCACACTTCGACCATCTCGGTCGGAGAAAGCAGAACCCCAGACGGGGGAATGGGCATTAAAATCGCCTAATATAAAGAAAGGAGGGCTTAGTTGACTTACAATTTGCAACCAAATTTGTTTATTGAAGTGGGCTGTTGGGGGAAGATAGACTGAAATAAAGGATGTGTCCTTTATTTTAGCTGCAACCATTTGGAAGTCAGCATTGGGGGGTTTGATATTATTTATTGGGGAAAATGATATGGATTTCTTAATAAAAAGGGCAGCACCGCCGCCCGAACCTTCCGGGCGGTCGTCGCGGAGACAGGAATACCCTCCCACATTAAAGTGGGTGGATGGAGTAAACCAAGTCTCCGAGATAGCAGCCAAAGAAATAAAGTCGGAATTTAATAGGTTAAGGAGATCAGATTTGTTAGAAATAGCACTTCGGCTATTCCACTGAAGTATTTTGAAATCTTGAAGAGTCATTTTGAATAAATGATTTTAATGTGGAAATAATAGTAGCAGCGTTGGACGGTAGATTAGTTTGAGAAGAAATAAGGTCAATTAGAAGCATAATGAGAGTTTGGATAAATGAAGAATTGTCTTGGGAGAGTTTTTCAGAAAGTTTTAGAGAGTTCATTGAGGACGGATTATAATTATTTGCACACCCATTTGTGGCATTTGAAAGAGGTGAACCATTGGGATTTAAGAGCAGTGAGTTGTGTTGTTGCTGATCGTATCCAGGAGCCGGTTTAGAGATATCGTTTTTGTATGTGAATTTAGTTGAACGAGAAGAAGTTGTTGTAGAAGAGGGAAGAGGGTTGGATGAGGAGTTGCTGGATAAAGCCTCAGCAAATGATTTTTTGACAGGCGGGAATAGTTTAGAAGCCTGCAGAAAAGACAAGTTCTGGGAGGCCATAGAAATTTTTATATTTTTTTGGCGAGATTGTTCTGGGCAAGAAGTGTTGATAGCTGTATGAGAGCCTGAGCAGTTAAAACATTTGGGTGAGGAGGAAGAAGGACATTGGTCAGCTGCGTGGTTTTCTCCACATTTAAAACATCTGGGTTGAGATCTGCATGCAGCTTTGGTATGACCAAAACGGCAGCAATTGAAACATTGAGTGGTGGGATAAGTATAAATTTCAACTGGTAATGATTTGAAGAATAAATATATATGGGAGGGAAGAGATTGACCTTCAAAGGTGATAACTACAGATTGGGAGGGCTTCCAGGAAATTATACCCTCAGAGGAGTCCTTGTAATTTAGCCTCCTGGCTTTTATGGGATTGCCAATGTGTTGGGGGGTTGAAAGTGAAGACAGAATTTCTTCGTTGGACAGATCGGTCGAGATACCTCTGACCAGGCCCATGCGAGTGACATTGAAAGTAGGGATATATGCCTTGAACTTTGAATTAGATGAAATGAAGATATTTTTGATGAAACTGTTGGCAGCTGACCCTGAGAGGAATTCGACGGAGATTCGGAAGCGACCCTCGGCTTTTACACCTCCAGGCTTGATTGAAAGGTTCTTGCTATTTGTTAGGAATTTGCCAAATTCAAGAGGGTGGATGGTTTTTCCTTGCTCAGTTTTTTGGGCGTATACTATGAATGGGCCACGGGAATGAGGAGAATAAAAGTTTGTTGGAGGAAGTTGAGAAAGTGCTGGTGGGGATTGTGAAGTCGAAGGAGAGTCAAGTTTTATTGGGGAAGAAGGAGTAAATTTCCTTTTTTTGGTAGAAGTCAAAATGACAGAATCACTGTCAGAAATTTCTCCATTTTCCCCGTCTGGGGGGTCTGGAGAGGGATCTGGGGGCTTTGTAGGGGGTCCAGGAGGGAAATCTTCCTCCATTATTCACAACAGTAAACAACTACAATAATAGTATGGAAAATGACAGAAGTAAAAAAAGGTTATAAATATCTGGAAATCAGCAGCGAAAAGTGACTCCTGGAAGATCAGGAGGGAGAAGAAACCTCAAGGCACAACACACTACACTTTTTTTTTGCCAGAAAACAAAAAAGAATGGTAAAAAATTAATTTTAGATAGAGCAAAACAAAACAACTGATGACAGCCAAATGTTATTGTTGCCACTCGTAAGATCATTTATAAACAAGATAAATAAGATTGGGACAATGTGTGAACCCTGTGGAATAGGGTGTGTCAATTATTTCAACTTTTGAATTCAGAAACGCCTGATGTCTCAAAAGTTGCGTCTTATAAATAAAATGAGAACTACATTTAAAATTATTTTTAAAAAAATGGTTAATAGCTCGCTAAAATGCATTGAAAAACAGAAAAAAAACCTAAAACATGTATTTTTAAATAATGGTTATTATTATTTTCTTCACCATAATTTAACCTTTCAACGTTTGTTTATTATTAAAAACTGCGTATAGTTGACAAAAATTAAATAAAAAAATCAATTTTATTATTACAAGTAAATCTACAAGAATACCAAAATTAACAAAAAAATGATAAAAATCCACTAAAACGTTTTCCATTGCCATTTAGTTTGCTTTAATTTTCAATTACTAGACTTGGTTTGATATTTGAAGAATCAAATGAACATCTCTCCTTTCCTTTCGTCTGCTCCACCACCTCCTTCTCTTACCACTGTACCCCTACTCCTGCCACAATAAGATGTTTGTTTTTTGTCAAGTTTAAGTTGTTAGTCGCCCGGACGCCCGCTGCAGTTGTCTGTATTGTTTTATGCGACAGTGTATCGTTTTGTTATCTAAGTCTATAAAATTATTAACATTAAGTTAGCAGTATGATTTACAAACGTATAGACACTAGATTATCTACTAAATTAAGTATTTTCGACAAGTTTCCTGAAGCAATGAAGTGGACTACTCTGCCAAGTTATGAAGATGTCATCAGGCATTACGAGTGGTTGCGGTATAAAATGAAGCTGACAACATTGAAAGAGCCATCTGCCGCAGAAATCTCCACAAAGGTATCCAAGTGTTGACTGAGATATGGCATAAATCTTCAATTCCTATTATTTCTTTTCAAAGAATAAAATTCCTTGTTTTTTCCTACAAAACTGAATACAAACAACTATTGAAAAATTTAAAAACAAGTACCAGCCTGTCCCAAGCATATATCAATAAACTAGATGCATTCATCGTGAAGGGTCAACAACTTTTTGATATTGCAGCCTGTAAATGTACAAACTATTCCATCTGCAAATGTGGCAGGCTGAGGTCAGTCCCACAACAAGAACGTCTTTTTTTGGAGGATCAACGTAGTCAAAGATTAATGATTATTGGGAATATCGATTTCAACACTACTCAAAAACTTCGTAAAAAATATACAAGGGCGCAAAGGATTGTAAATCCGAATATTATATATCTTTGCACAAAATTATTACACTTACCGGGCAAGAATTTTTTTCAATCGACTACCTGAAGAAATTAGAAACATTAATGATAACATCCAAATAATAAACACTGTGAAAAAATATTTTAAAGACAAACCTACAAAAAATAAAAAAAAATCCAATTGAATTAATCTTAAGAATAACTCATCTCAATTAGTTTCCTTAAGTAACATTCCATTCTTCAAATAAGTTTAAAATCATTTTATTTTTAATTACCTACATACTGTAATAAAACAATGTACACTCCATTTCCAGCCACAAGCTAATGCTTCTATGGAAGAGGGGTCTTGAAATATTTGATCTTATATTGTAACAAATAAACAAAAAATGTACTTATATAATAAAAAAAAATAAAATAAAAAATAAGTCATGACCTTTAGAAAAACCATTTACAATGATGGACAAAACAATGTTTATTATCAAGAAAGGAAGTAAATTTTATCGACGAATAAAAGTTGAAGAACACAAAACGCTTGTGCTGGAGCCAGGATCTGTGTATCTCGGACACGCTACGCCATCATCTGGTACTGTTAAAGACAGCGAAAATGCTATTTGTTCTCTTTTGGAAGAGGAAAATCGTCAAATGGAGAAAATTGTTGCAGTTGGTTATGACGGAACAAATACAAACACTGGCCGGAAAAATGGAATTATTTCAAGAATGGAACAGAGACTTGGAAAGCCATTGCAATGACTTATCTGCCAGTTGCACGCCAATGAACTACCATTGCGACATCTGCTATCTTCATTAGATGGACCGACTAGCGGACCTGTAGCTTTCTCGGGACCAATCGGAAGAAACTTAAAAAATTGTGAGAACATGAAAATTATTCGGTTTGTTCCCATTCAATCATCCATACCGGAAAATATAACAGAAAAATTAAGCACGGACCAAAATTATTTATATAATATGTGTCTGGCTGTGTCAAAAGGTATGATAACTGTAGATTAGGCAAGGAAACAACCAGGGAAAATGTCCCATGCCAGGTGGTTAACAACTGCAAACAGAATATTATGGCTATATGTTGCAACGGAAAACCCAACAGAAAATTTGCAGATATTGGCCACCTTTATTGTGAGAGTATATGCTCCAACATGGTTTACCATAAAGTGCAATAGTTCTTGTATAGATGGAGCCCGTAATCTCTGGAAAATGGTTAGCATTTCCTGATATCTTTCAGCAGAATTGAAAGCTATTGTCGACCCCATGATTCAGAGGAACGCATATTTTGCACACCCGGAAAACATTATTCTATCAATGTTAACCGATGACAATAAATATATAAGGGAGCTAGGATGTAGTAGGATCATTAAATATAGGGCCCTTCAAACTTCAGGAGTTAGAGAGTTCGTAATTCCAAAAATTAATATCAACTGCAATAGCTACATAGAATTAATTGACTGGCAGGCCACATATTTAATTCTGACAGAACCTCCTCTCCTGAGCAACTTAAAAACGGACGAATTACTTAAATTGTGTGATGTATGAAATGGTTCTATTTTCCTAAATTTCCTTGCCACACACAATCAGTGGAAAGGTGAATAAAGTTGACCACAGAGGCGTCTTCTTCTGTTGCTGGTTACAATGCTAGAAAAGGTTATATTTACGCCAAGCAACATTCAAGAAACATAATGCCAAATTTTAATTCTAAGCAAGATTTTAAGTAATTACTGTTTTAACAATATGTTATCATTCAATTTTGAGCATCCATCATTTTTTATTCGTTGTATTTTGGTCAAAAATGTTGTTGTACGTTATTGTTTAGTATCTTGAATTTAACCATAAAAAGTGTTATTTTCCCCTTTTTTTATTTTTATCAAACACATCACATATGTATAAAAAAATATTTATTTTTCGTTCTTTGTACTGCAGTTATGGAAATAAAATTAAGTGTGCTACAAAATATAAATTATGGACCCATTGTTTTATTTTTTTCCCAAATCACAAAATCAAATTTTTTTCAAAACTTCCGGCCATTTTAGCGAGCTAATAGTGAACGCCAATTTAATTTATTTTTACGTTTTTGAATAGCTACAGATCATACGCAACTTTTGAGACCCCAGGCGTTTAAAAATAAGGCAATTTTTTTTCGCTCTATGGAGAGCGACACACGCTACTGTGGAACTCCACTTGTTGCATTAATTTTTTCCGACAGAGAGGATTTTATTCTAACGATTTGTTCTCTTCCAGTAAAATAGCTTTCAAACCAGGTTAATAATGATAATGAGTAACATTGTAAATATAAAAAAACATGAAACTTTTCTACGGTGCACTAGTTCATTCGTCTGTTTTCTATGAAATAATTATTGGTTAGTGTGGAACTTACAATAATCACATAAAACCCATGGAATTTACCCGAAAATCAATTATCAGGATTATCCTTATATTTAAAAATGCACTCATTTCTCACAGCGAAATATATTCCCAAAACGGTTATTTAAATTCTTATTCTCTATGTATGTTTACAAAATTACTAATTATTTACCTGCGTTACGCGCTACGTGTAATAGAAAATGATAAATGTTCACAAAATGTAACATCTACGTACCTACATCCATATATAAGTAGGTAAATATATATGGTGGAAGAAGTATTATTATTTTATTTCAATTTATCTCAATTTAAAAATATTACATAAGTATAATATAAATTATATGAAATTATGAAAAAATAAAAATAATTTCTTATTGCCTAACAAAAATTTTGCCTAAGTTTTACTTATGTATTTTTTGTGTGGACGTATCGACGTTAGATGTTCATGAATTTTAATAATATTTTTTATGGTTGAATTAGGTTTTGCAATATGAAAATAAAATAGTTTGTATATTACAATTATTGAAGAAATAAATTTTGTTATTATAAAATAATAATTTTATTGTAGAACTAAAATGTGATGATATTTCGCTTAGTGAAAACTTTTTGTTTTAAATACGTAGATAATTCTCTTTGCAAACATTCGCAATTTTCAACTTCTTTTTAAATAAAGATGGCTTTTCACAAATGAAACTGTTAGGTGAATTTTTATTTAAAGTTTATCATAAAAAATTGACAAAAAATAAATTCACTTAAAACTCTACCACAAAGAAAAAAGTTTACACCCAGCTTACTAGAATTCATAACCCCAAAACTTTACCCCAAACTATCAATAACCAATATTTATATGAAGGAGGTTGTCTGTGGCGGCCGGCGTTTGTTTTATTTTTTATAAAAATCAATAGCTTCATTCTGAGATAGATGAAATTTTGCACGGTTGACCTCCAAATCAAGAGGAACATCACTGTCTAAGTCTGATTTTTAAAAACTCTGGGTAAAGCCCGAGCAACGCCGGAGAGTAGGTACAGCTAGTGTATAATAAAATCAAAACAGACCCCTCCAAAAAATGATTCCAAGAAAGTGATATTTTGGGCCTAAGACAAACATATTGTATGCAATGTCTAAGATTTATTTACATGCGTCCTTACAATTTCACAAAAAAATTATAACCGTTCTAGCCAAACACATGGCACTTGTGTGTTTAAATACAACACACTTAAAACGCCTTTTGATTGTTACATCAAAACATTAACTATTATAAAAACACAGATCCCGGTCTTTTCAAGCAGATTTATTCAAACAATGATGAGGGGAAAGTTAATTTAAGCAAGGAGGATCACCTGCGTACAATGCTCCTGCCCACAATGTCAGACCAGGCGACAATGAACATGGTGGTAACTTGTCACCTGGAAGTCAGGAGCATCCTCATTAATAGTGGCCCCTGTTTTCTTGGATGGAGTATTACAAATGGCATATTTAGGGGCGTGTCAGCAAATCATGCACTCAGGGCGCCATAACACATTGCCATTACGCTGAAAGTGGTTATGACTTCGAGGAAAGCCCCAAGAAAGCGGAGACTGCTATTTGTGCCACCTGTAGAAGATTTTAAAAAGGATGACCATTCTACTGGGGACAGAAGTGGCCCAGTTCAACATGCCGCTATTGAGACGCATGTGAAGATAACGAACTGCGATTGTCATTAATTTTAAGACATAAGTGTTAAATCGTTTTTGTTGTGTTTTTGCTCTTGGCTTTTGCAGTATTATTTGTGGTCTTGTCTTTGTGATTTAATTTTTTTGTGTTTTTTCTTTTCTTATTTATTTTACTTTGTGCTTACATTTGCGTAACAAGATTAAGTTAACTAGGTGTAGTCAGTTCACTTATGAACTTTATATATAATTGTGCCGTAACCTCCCCAAGGGAAGAACCTCCCCTTGTTCCTGCACCACTTAAGGTTAATTTTCTTTCAGCTATTGCGCATTCTCTCTTTTTTAAATGACTATTTTCACTTATTTTTTTTTTTTTTTTTTTTATATTTACTCCACACAGGAGGCCCTGAAGAAAATAATTTCCCTCAGGGCCTATGTCATCTTTGGGGATGCTGTGTGGAGGGTCTTTTTGTGGAGAGGAAGGAGTGAACATGGGTCTTGAAGAGTCCCATGTTGTAGGAGGGAGGAAACACAGAGGCCGGCAGTTCGTTCCACAGCCGAGCTGTTGAACTTAAGAACGAATCGTAGAAGCGACCCGTTCTCATGTGACAAGTGTCAACTGTGTACAAATGTTGGGCGCGCGTTTGGCGTGTATCCCGACTACGCACCGGTGCCGAAGGGATCAATGACGCTAGTTCCTCAGAGCATCTTCCATTGTAATACCGATAGAACAAGGACAGCATACCTACCTGACGCCTGTGCTCTAAAGATTGCAGTCCGTTTGTTAAGATTGGGGAATCTATCAAACGGACCGCCCGTTTCTGCACAGAGTCAAGGGTTTTTTTCAGGTATTTTGGGGCTCCAGACCAGAGATGGCTGCCAAATTCGACAGTAGGGCGCACTTGCGATTTGTACAGGGTGAGCAGTTGTGTACTATTAAAGTATCTGCGGGCCCTGTACAGTACGCCCAGCTTCTGAGAGGCCAACTTTACTCTAGCTTCGATGGAGCCCCCGTACCTGAGCTGGTCACTTATAGTTACACCAAGCATATCAATGGAAGGCCTGTTCGGAAGATTGCTTCCGTTGAAGGAGACTAGATTATCATTTGGATCCCTTTTAGACGTAATCAGACAGGATTGGGTCTTTGAAACATTAAATTCGACGAGATTATTTTTACCCCAGGAGGAAATACTCTCGAGATAACCGTCCATTCTCTGCTTCAAAGCCCTCCGAGCCGTTGGAGTTTGTGTGCCCTTTGGGGGCTTGTCAAACAAAAAGCTATCATGAACTGTACTGTCATCCGCGTAACAATGAATCGGTGCACATGTCAAAAGGTCATTGATGTGCAACAAAAACAAAGTTGGAGACAGAACCGATCCCTGTGGGACGCCAGCATTTATGGAGTGCGAGGAAGAGGTGAAACCGTCAGCAACCGCCTGAATCGACCTATCCCTTAAAAAGTCAGCAATCCACGTACACAGGGATGCGGGAAGTCCGTAAGAATGCAATTTGTTGACAAGTCCTCGGTGCCAGACCCGGTCAAAGGCCTTGGATATGTCTAGTGCGACCGTTTGGGTCTCACCGTGACGTTCCAGGCACCGCCCCCAAACATGCGTCACATACGCGAGAAGATCACCGCACGAGCGGTTCCGCCGGAATCCGTATTGACGGTCGTTGATAATTTTGTTCTTCTCGAGGTATGTGAGCAGTTTGTCGTTGATCACACGTTCCATCACTTTGGACAGAACTGATGTGATCGCTATGGGGCGGTAGTTGGCCGGGTTGGAGCGGTCACCTTTCTTGGGAATAGGGTGAATTACCGCTTTTTTCCAACCAGAGGGCACAGTGCCACACTTCAGGGACATTTTGAAGAGCTTTGTCAAAACTGGAACTATTTCCGCAGCACACCTCTGCAATACCAGGGCAGGTATTCCATCAGGTCCACTAGCTTTGTTAACATCGAGCCCCCGTATGACGTGGAGTACATCCCGATGCCGGATCCTCAGCTTTTTCATATAGAAGCCGCAGTGAGGAACCGACGGCGGAACAGCACCCCCGTCGTCGAGGGTCGAGTTTTCCGCAAACATTTTCCCTAAAAGGTTTGCCTTTTCGGTGGCGGTGTTTGCTAGTGAGCCGTCAGGTCTGGTAAGAGGTGGCAAACTGGGTTTGCAAAAATTTCGACCTATTGAGCCCGCAAGCGACCAGAATGCTCTGCTGCCATGCGGGCAGGCAGCCAGCTTTTTGCTGATCTGCAGGTCGTGTTCGAATTTTGACCTATTGATGATTCTCTTGCATTCCTTTGCCGATTTGTTGTATGCTGATCTGCTTTCGGGCGTTCGAGATGTGTTGTAGGCTCGGTAAGCCGCGTTTTTTCGTCGAACTGCTTCGGAGCATTGTCGACTGAACCACGGCTTTGAGCCCACACCAGTTTCTTTAGTAGTCGATTGTATGAAGCCATCCATCGCCGAATTGATGACTTCACCAATCTCCTGGGCACATCTTGAAGGGTCCGAAGTCCGAAAACAAACAGCTGACCACGGAAAAGCATTGAAATGGGCCCGCATACCGAACCAATCTGCTGACCTATAGTGCCACACTTTTCTCCTCAGCCTCTCATTGGTTGGTCTGAGGCTAACGGGGATTGATGTCGTCACTAGGCAGTGGTCAGATGATCCCAGAGGCGCTGTGACGTCAATCTTATAACCGTGTGGCACAGTAGTTAAGAATAGGTCTAACAGATTGGAGCGGTGAGTCTGGACATCAGGAACCCTTGTAGGCTCCTGAACCAATTGCTCTAATCCGTAGCAAATGGCAAAGGATTCCGCCTGTCGGCCAGCCGAGTCCGTTGGGCCTGAGAACTTCAACCATGGTTCGTTATGAACGTTGAAGTCCCCCAGAACAACAAACTCGGCCGAAGGGTAGCGGGGCAAGAGATCATCAATAGTATCGCTCAAATGTTTGAAGAGCTCGGAAGTGTCTGATTCGCTATGGTTCGGTGAGCGGTATAGACATGCGTAGAATCTTGCCGTACTGGCAAGATTGACGCGCACCCACATTACGTCGAATCTGGAGTTTTCCAGACTCAATAGTCGCACACAGTTGACGTCAGCTCGACTATAGAGGCAGACTCCTCCTTTCAGTCGGAATTTGCTTGCGAGGGTAAAGCCCGGGCAGTCCAGATAGGAGGAGTCTGGCGGCTCGGCTATCTGAGTTTCGGATAGGAAAAGAAGGTTGGGACGTTGGGACAAAAGATGGTGATGGACGGAATTTAAATTTGTGTGCAGGCCGCGAATGTTGGCAAAATTTACCAACAGTTTTGGCCCGCACCGGGGACGCCTGCTACTCGCCGCTGTAAAGATGTTAAGTTTGTTTTTATGTATATTCATGATTTTAATTTTTTTTTTTATACTTATGTCGTATAGTTCTAGTATTATTTACTGTTTCCTTTTCTCTTTTCTCAAAATTGTGTTTCACTGTAATTCTACGCCTTGCTCGACCTTGTACAAATACTAACCCATCATTCATAAACATTCATTGACATCCTACTGTGCAGGGACACTAGAGGATCTAGAGTGGTTTTACATAAATTAGTTTCATTGAAATTAGAGTGGTGAGAGCCCTGAAGGAGTAACCATCTGTTACTTAAACCAGGCGAGAAAGCAGTGGATAACATCCAGTTCTCTCCAAGATCTGTATCGGATCGAGCTTGTTTAGCAATCACTCATATGATTTCAACATAGTCACGAAGAATAATACAAATAAAGTAATAGAAAAAATAGACTGCATGGCGCACATCTATGTACCAGATCTAAACTCATGAAAGCAAAGACTTGGGTAGTAAGTGGAATCTTTTTTGATAGTCGAAAGGCATAGACTTTGGTTTAAATTAAAAAGACTCAAATATTATAAAAGCACCGTGGTTGAAGAACTCTTACCTATCGTTGATCGTAGAACAATGCTCTCATTTCTTGGCACATGTTACCCCTAGGTCAGGCATTGCTGTTTAGATAACCAAGGCATAATGTGTTGCTTGTCAAAACATTTCACTTGACCAATTTTAAAAGCAATTGGTTGTGATTGTTAACACAGGAAAATCTGTTGGTGTGATTCGACCTATGTAGAAACATTTTGAATCGTCCTCTACAGTCGCTGTTCTGTCTTTTTCATTGCAATGAGCTGTTTCTAAAACACTTGACTAATAAATTGTATGGTACAAACGCTGCACATTGTGCTTTTTCTGGCTCTTCATAATTGTTGTCATATGTTGTCAAACAACGCCCCATATTCTTCTGTTATTCCAAAACCTGACCAGCTCAAGAATTTGATTTACTTGAATGATCAAGTAAATCAAATTCTTGAGCTGGTCAGCTTTTGGAATAACAGAAGAATATGGGGTGACCCATGTCTTCCTGGAATGTTACTAACTTCTCTAAATATTCTTCCTCCAATAAAATCTAGATATTACACTATTGGCATGGTACAAAAATAAATTTAATAAAATCTTGAATATTCATATTTATCGTTTTTGTCACACCGCACAAGAATCTCAATTGTTAAGACTAAATGGAATTATGGCATCTCCATTTGGGGAAATTTGTGAGGGTGAAGGAAGTGAGGTAGTCATAAGGAAAATAAGTAAATCAATAATCCAAGAAAAACGCCATCAAGCACCAGTCAGTAAATTAAAGGCAAAATAAACAATTAAGATTTTATTGATTTGGAAAGGAAATCAAATAATCATTTGAACACGAACACATTTGGTCCACGTGGAAAGCATAAAATAAACAGGTTGATTAGTCGTCGAACAAAATCATTGGAATGAAAGATATCTTAAAACTATAGAGGTGAAAACTCAAAAAAACATAATTTTGGAAAGGAATAAACAACATCCGAATTAGTATATAAACAGGTAGGTAGGTATAGATAAGTGAGAGAAAATATTTACATATTCATAATAAGGCACAGATTCTTCTGAATTAAAAATTTTTAATAAAAGTTTTAAATTTGCTTTTCAACGATAAACAAAATGCCTTTTCTAATTGTGGCACAAAAAATATAAATAAAAATTATTTAAAAAATCGTAAACGTAACAGAATAATACAAATTTAAAAAATATATTATAAAGATTTGTACGGAATTATGATATGACTCGAATGTCACAACTAATTATTTGTGCTTTTGGTTAATTGACAATTTAATATAACAAACAAACGAGATATGAAATTTAAGTTATAATACATTATTTACTGACACTCACAAGGTACGAGATATGAAATTTAAGTTATAATACATTATTTACTGACACTCACAAGGTATTGAAAGTAGTACACATTTTACATAAATATGCAATATAAAATGTGTATTTACTAAGACACTGGTTTTAAAGCTCTGTTTCGTAGTAAAATATATATTTTTTTATAATTATTCTGTTGCTATATTTTTTATGCTTCTTTACACTAGCCTCTATTTCTTTAGAACTAAAAAACTACTAAACAGTGTAATAATAATAAAATGATTTGATCTGAGAAATATAAATATGTAACATCGTTGTGGTGACAATCTTATATCACTTATTCTTCTGCCACTTCTTCTGTCTCCAGGATGGTCTTGAAGCAGAATGGCTGGAAGGGGTATCCCAGACCGGAGTAGAATTTGCTCATGAACTCCACCCTGGAAAGATACAAATATTAGTAAATATTTAAAACAGAAACCTCAATAAATACAGCCTCTGTTTTGTACAGTATTATAACTCTCCGGTAAAGGAGGATTTGAGTGCAAATTGAAAACAGCATTATTGAAATAAATCAGTTTTTGTACAGATCTATGCTAATTACAGATAGCATGGCTACTCAGGGTTGTGTAATAAAAATTAGAATTTGGAATTTTGTAGATGTTTCAAGCTGTCGATTTACTCAAAATTCTAAAAAGTGCCAATATATTGTAAACTAACGACTCTTTACTAAAGTCATGTCATGATATTCTGGTCAGTCACTGGTCAGCCTGTCGGCCTTCCACAGGATTATGTTGAATTTTTGGACACCGGTATAACTCCCTACAATAGTCAAATGAAATGTTAAACAGCCCATATCTCTGAACGCACTTTTTCACATAAAGCTGTTTTTCAACTTAAGAAATTGATTCTAATAAATTAAAACAGAGTGAGAATTGACAATAGAACCAGAAAATTCACGTGGAACACTTTCAGAGATAAGCAATGCACCATTCTGAATTAAAACATTGGTTCAATATTTTCTCTATTTTCTATAAATATATTATACATATGTTTTACATGAAAAATTTAACTTCAGGAAAAAAATCTCTAAAGGATAGTGAAAACCCTATCAAAATCTGTTGCGCAGTTTAGAAGAACTAAGCGCACAAACAGACAGACGCGAATAGCGACTTTATTTTATATTATTTAGAGATGTATATGGAATAACAATGTTTGCAGCACTCTTATAGACATTCATACAATCTATTTATTCAAAGAACAATGCTTGCTGCGGGAAGCGTGGATTTGATTTGTACACAAATCTACAGTTTTATTCCGAGACATATAATTTTGCACACTTGACCTATAAAACAAGAGGAAGGCTGTAGGTTTGCTACATTATTATTATTTAATAAGCAGGCAGCATTCTGCTGATGCATTCATATTGGATTTCACAATAAGTATAACAGTATACCTAGAAAAAGCCCTGTGTAAAAGCCGGGCAAGGCCAGGAGGACAAGCATATATATTTGCATTTGTGACTGCGTATTCACTAATTTCTGCCGACGCGCTCATATCTGATTGATCAATATGAATTACCTGATTGAATTCTAATTATTTTTTCAGCAGATCTTAGAAGCTGGTTTGGACAAATATAATTCAAAGGTGCATAATTACCAATGAAGACGGAGCGTGTGAAGGAAGGCCGATAGCCCCTCCATGAGCACGAGGATGGCAATGGTGAGAACAGCCCAGATGATGAACACCACATACAGGATGATGGCCCCCGTGTAGCCCTTACTACTGAAGCCAAACCGGAACACCATCTGCCACAGCACCTCCGATAGCTCTGTCAATCAACAGAATAAACAATGAACTATGTTGAATTACAACCATAACATTAGCAGAACTAACAACAGAAGTAAAAAAACTATAAATGTTAAATTTAAATTACTTTCATATTAACATTTGGAAGGCTTCCCTGTAAACATCCATTAGATAACCGACACCTCTGCCATAGGTCACCCCAAGAGGCTTGTTACATTTGGAGACTTAGCAGGGGTATCCGGCTCATGGGGTGAGGTTTTTCCGGGTCTTGCGTAGTGGGCCGGATCGGGAGAGGCCGGTTGAGAAACACCTTTGACTCCCCAGCCGAACTCTCTCTACCCATCGCCTTGCACTGCAGTCGGGGGAATGGATTCATACATCCACCACTCAAGTTGTTAAAATAAATTATCTTACAGTTAGCAATAAGATATGAGCCTTGGAAAAAATATTTGTAGAACATCTTTAACATTGTAACTAACTAACTAACTAACTAACCATCACGCCGTTTCACCGCAGGGGTAGGCAGAGAGGACGGACCGCCAAACAACTCTGTCTTGGCACACACTCCTTGCCTCATTCACATTCATACATCGTCTCATACATACTCTTCTATTGTTCTGACTCTTGACATGGCCCGACTCAAGTATCTGATTCACTTGGTCGTGCCATGTCTTCCTCGGGCGCCCCCGACTTCTGCTACCATTCACATTTGCATCGTATATTCTCCTTACACTCCTTTCTTTAACATTGTATGATAGGCAAAATGGTGTGATTTAGTGGAAACAGCTATCAAACATGTTTAAAACTACCTTTCGTATACCATTCCCAGACTAAAATAATGGACAACTGTTTTTCACTCTGCTCTGTTTTTTGTTAAGGCGATTCACTACGTAGTAATGCAAAATCATGTGTTTTTGATTTGAAAATTTGGTCGCCTAGAAATGTTTCAGATGCTTTAATTAAATACTGCGAGTAGAATACATCCTGGCCTTTGAAATGATCGAGTATTTTTAAGATAAATCTTTTTATAAGCCCAGAAAAAAATAATGTACAGGCCTATGAAAACAGCTTTAAAGTTCAAGATCTCCTACTTACGAACCCATTGTCGGTTATGGTTTTATTGTATAATGTGGCAAATTAAGTTATTTATAAAATGATGGAAAAACATTTAAATATTTGTGCCTGAACATCCACAAAATAAATTAAAAGGAACTTTTTGGCCATGTTTTTTGCTTGCATAAATCAAAACAGGTGGATGGTGTGAAGCGGGAATTTAAGCCTTATTGCCATCATCCGTAAGGTGTGTTATTGATAGCGGCTCGATTTAAAATATTACACGACGTAGTGCATCGCCTTAACATAGACATTCAACCATAATAAATAAAACACTGATATACAATAAAATGCACATTTACAACTTCGATCTATGGTTTATAGGATTAATAATGATTTTAGACAATATTTTTCATTTAAAATATGTAGATACATAGTACACACATCCGTGGAATTGTGGTATACTTTTATCGTCATGATATCTGTTATTATAATTAAATAAATACTTCATTTGGCACCAAAAGTCAACACATTTTACGGTTTTTTATCATTCCGAGTGAGAAGCCCTCGGTGCTAGAAGTGAATCTGAACGCTCCGTGTTTAATAAACTGTATCTTTGAAAAATTACATCAAAATGTTTTATAAATCTGTCTAAAAGAAGCATACTGACTCATTTAAATCTTTTCAATATCTAAAAAGGCAGAAGCAGATAGTTAGTTTAACAAATTCTCTTTTAGCGTGTAAAATTCTTATTTCGTATGTACGTCTCACGGCCATATTGTTTCAAAGGCCGAAAAAATGACTTTTGAAGTGCGTCATTCATCAAGTATGTAGTCGCAACGGTTGCAAAATGGTTCGAAGGAACATCACGTTTGTTAGGCCGAGTGCGTTTTCGGTCCACATTTGAAAGTGTGGGTGAGAGAATTCCTTGTCTTTACCTATGCGTAAGTATGTAACGCTCTGAAGCTTATAACACATAACATTAGGTACCTACCTACCTAATTGTATTTTTTACAGTACTTTCTTTATCAATCATTTTATTTTTTAGATTATGGGTAGTTTTTGACGTTTGAGAAACATAGAAATGAAAAATAATCAAACCAAAACAATTATAATTAGGTATATGAAGTAAATGAGTGCACTACCGTTTTTTTTTATTTATTTTTAAATGTTAATATTTTCAAATTAAATTAATTAAGTGTACATGGTGTTCAGGAAACTTTTAAAGAAAATTACACAGTGTCCGGAAACTCATAGTACAAGCGGGAAACTGGTGAATCTACATCACATTATTATTAGTAAGTTATTTTTTGTAACTTATTGTTGGGAATGAACTATAACCGCCAGCTAGCGAAAGAAAAAAATAAAGAAGTTTTGACAGAATTTACGGCTGGATCTATAACAATCCTCTTAAGGCGATTTACAAATCATCCAAATACGATAATTAATATAATTAATAAAAAAGTAACTCACGTCCGTGGGCCAGTGATAGTGCCCACAATCGCAGGTAGGAGGCTGTGTGAGAGATGGTACTCAACACATACTCGATGGTGTGGATGGCTTGGTGGATCATGATCTCGGAGAAGGGCTCCTCCTCGTGGTCTCCGTGGCCTCCGCCGCCCGCGTTTACGAGGCTCGGGGCGGACGGTGTCGCCAGCACCTCGGGGGTCATCTCCAGACCCTGGTTGATGTCTCCGTTGGTCGTCTGGTAAACAAAATTTAATACACTATTGTAGTAAAAACATACATTCTATAGGAAAATATGGAAAAATTGCATAAGAAAATTTGTATGGGCCGTCTTTAGCCAACATGGTTTGAGGTATTTCCAACTTCAGCACAACAAGAATTTTGAGCATTTGAACAGATCCTGTTAACCTTTTTACTGCATTCTCGATGTGCCTACATAAAATATCACTAGCATGCTTTTTGATAAGCATAACAATTTTTTTTAAGCTGCTATTATTATTAAATTCTTATTTCTTGACAGATTTATGAATTTCATATCTTAAAAGGATCATTAATTCTCCTAATTTATCTTGAAACACATAAATAAACAATATGGCACATGATACTATTTTAATATTATAAACATTGAGGCACAACAAGAAATAATACACCACCTCAGCGCTTCTCACATTACCATATTGTTATACCATCATTGTTTCTACACTGTTTATGTAAGCAAATAATAATATTTGAACTGGTGAATGCCATATGTCGGTAAGATAAAAGTTTAATTTTAAAGTAATTATCATGTGTAGGTACAACAATGTTAAAATATAATTTACAAAATTACCTCATGTTTAGGGCTCTTCTTAGAGAACTTGATGTATAATGGTTTGCCAAATAGCATGACAGGAATGCAGAGGACGGCAATGATGACGAAGTAGAACTGCAGGTCGCCCTGGCCCTTGAACATGTAGGCGTCGCACGGCCCAATAGGCTTGGTCTCCGAGAGTAGCATCATGTTGATGAAGAGGATCAGCACGGACGGAGCGCAGGCCGGAGACAGTTTCACATCCACGTCCACTGTGAGATTAGAAATTCATTACATTTAGGTGGATGTTAGAGTTTTATATAGAAATAAAGAAAAGCCCAGCTTTATGGTGAATGCTTTCTTTTTAGGCAAATTTGATAATATTGGAGTTGGTGTCAATTTCCTTTGAAAATCAAAGGAAATTATGCAATCTCTCATTTCTGTTGTGCACCAAGTTAGATGATGGTACAACGAAGTGTAGATATATTATTAAATGAATAAAGAAATTTTGTTTATTATGAAGAAGAGAGGCTTTGTTTTCTACAAGTTTTTTTCCAAGATTGATGAAATTTTGCACACTTACTCGCATATTCAAAATAAGAAAATAAAAGAAAAATAACTTTTGATCTAATTTTGACTTATTAGATTGCACATATATGATTCATAAAAATCTCAATATTAATTAGGCAGTGAATTCTCAAAGATGTTCATGGGGATTACTGGGATGTTAAATAACATACTAAAAATTTATGACATGTGAGATTTTTTACGCAAATATTAATGCAGTGAATTCTCAAAGATGTTTGTGGGGATTACTGGGATGTTAAATAACAATAAAAATATCTGACAAAGATGTTCATGAGGATTACTGGGATATTAAATAACATAAGAAAAATTTCTGACATGTGTGATTTTTTAGGCAAAATATAATGTGGGATGTTTTTAGAAAAAATCTTTTAGTAATAGAGAAACAAAAAAAGAAACAAGGAGAAAAAAATGACAAATGATATTTACCATATTCGGCGCTGTACACAAACCATTTCAGAATGATCATGAAAACCATATAGAAAAAGAGCAAAAACAAGAAAAGGAACTGTGGAATGTACTCAAGGAAGATTGATTCCCTTCTCTTGAAAAAACTGAAAATAAAAAATAAAAATAAATTAAAAACCAAACGATAATCCACATGATATTGAGTTACAATGATAATATTAATATACAGAATAGAAACAGGGGTCAAAAAAACCTACTTGTAATTCACAACGCTCATGGTGACGCCGAACAACATATGAACCACACCAAAGATGATGGATAATTTCATCTTGAAAGAGTTAGAGAAGATGATTTTGTTCTCCGAAAGCTGTAATAAAAATAACATTGTTTTAATTTAATTCTTGAAATTTTTTGATATGGTATTTATATTGTGACAAATTGTCAATTTGTTGGAGGTGAGACATTATCATTTCTTACGATTATTGTATGGGAAATTCACATTTTGACAAAATATATTGTAAATAGCAAAACATGTTGAATATTTAAAATTTGGTTTTAAAAACAATGAAAAAACTTTATATTTCGCTAATGAGTTATGTAAAAAAGCATGAGCCGGTATTGCTCTTTATGCTCGCTAAGTAATTGAATCCTTGCTCAAATTGAAGCGGGAGAATTCGGCCACTTAATCTTTGCTAGGCTTGGAACTAGTTCCCTTTTTAGACGCTGTGGTGCTATTGGTGACACATGTCAAATTTGACATTTACATAATTTCATACTTTCACCTAAATTTGAGTAAAATACCTGCTTTTATCAATATGGACTTCAATGATTCATCAAGCGATGAGGAATGTAGGTATTATAAATTTAAGGATGATATTCATCTTGTTAAGAGGTATTTTAAGAGTTCCAATTGAGAACAGGTTATTTTCAACAGTTAGTTCATCACAATAATGCACTGACTCCAGCAAAACAAATACTATTTACAATTAGGTTCCTCGCATACGGCGTCATGCTGGTTAGTGTGTGGGAACTCATAAAAAATCAACTCGTAAATTGAACCCAAGTAAAAATAAACATCATTATGACAGTTTAGTTTTGCAAAGAAACACGCTCCTCTATTAAAATCATAGAAAAAAACATGTAATATTGGTGATATTGCTTACGACCTGTATAAGGATTATGTGCTAATCTTTTCATGACAACTAAGATAGGATAACGAGCAACTGATATACCGGCCCTTTGTAGTGTATCTAAATAACGAACTTTGGATAAATGGTCAAATGAGAGCAATGTTTTATTTTTAATACTCACTTGCCACGCTGGATCGGCACCCATCGGATAAGGCATATCAGAGGTATAATCATCCTTTGGATTGAGCTGCATGTTAACATTGTTCATAACGGTGGATTCGTTATAATTAACCCGCCAACTCGACCCAAAGATATTGACGGATTTGGAGAAGAAATCGTTGTAGATGAAGCCCGTGTACATGGAGAATAGACCCATGAGGAGGATGATGTAGCGGCCGGCAAAGAAGATATTCCAGATCTCGTTGGTGCTTTTCATGGCTCCGAATTTCTTCTCGAAGATGCAGAGTGTGGCGGCGAAGGCGGTCATGATGCAGGCGTGTCCGGTATCGCCGAACATGACACTGAACAGGAAGGGGAACGTGATGATGGTGTACAAAGCTGGAAACAAATACAACAAAATTGTGAATACATGATAATTTTATAAAAACCACCTTCTGCAATAGCAAACCCCTTTCGAATTTGGATGCAGTGTATTACTAAGAAGTAATTATTAGAAGAATAAGAACAATTTTTTTAATGCATTTTCAATTTTTGTCTTAAATACCAGTGTTTATTTTTTATAAATGTCGTTTTCATGACATAAAAGTAGTGTTTTCATTTTTCAAAGCCTGTCAAACATTAAGAATCTGTTAGTTAAAATTTAGGCCGTTCCTACATGGGTCGATAAGAAATCAAAAAATTCCAAAATAAAATAATTAAGTAATAAGAATTTAAAAAAAAAACATGAATACTTTCGAAATAATTTTGTACCACAGTGGTGACTCGTGTGCGAGTCGACGAAGCGCAAAATCTCCTTTATTCGTAACGCATGCGGCCAAACGACCAGTGAGGTGTAGTCTAAGTTCTGTCGGAACCCGTCGACCAATCACACTGGGTATAAATCTCTTATATATACTATACCCAAATAATAAAACATATCAGAATCAGCGGTTATTGATCTATGTGAATATATTTGTAATATTGTATGTTATTAAATGTAAGTGTGCGTAATGTAAATTTAACACAACGAACCTGGATTGGCCTCCCGGTAACTGGCAACTCCGTAAGCGTCAATCAATGCCTGGAAGCTCTTGGTGAACTTGTTGGTACGGTTAAAGGTCGGTGGGTCTTCGGAGGTCTCGATGCAGTTCAAAAACGAAGGAATGGAACTTCCACAAGCGTTCTGAAAAGTCAAGTTCATTCAAAGTTCATCAGTCATTTTTAATTTTATTATTATAGGAGAATTTTATATGCCACCATTAATTTAGTAACAAAATCGTACACATTTTTCATCTTGACTTCTAGTCAAACGACACAGAAAAGTAAACACATTTTTAAAGGTGTGAATTAATCAATGTCACTACTCTTTCATCAATGTGTGAATTAACGCCACTCTTTTTTTTATTCAGTTAGAATTTACTGTGAAACTCGCTTGACAAAACGTTTTTTATAAATTACTTCTAAACAACAGTATATGTTGTATTTTCAATTGCATATTGAATATTGAAAAAAGCATTTTTGTACACTTAAAATTGAGTACTTCAACAATTATCCTCGAAGTAATTTGGCAATGTCCAAATAGCTAGAATATCTTAGATTAACGCAAATCTAATCATTTATCTAAAATCAGTGAAACATTGAAAGAATTTGGCAGAAATAATATTCTTAACCAAAAGCAGAAAATCTTCTTGCCTAATAATGAGAGTTGTAGAATGAAATAAAATCATGAAATGAACAGATTTTTCTGTTTGAATTATCTAGGCAATTTGCAGTGATATTTCCATCACAAGCAAAGAAGATCTTAAAATATAGAAATTAGAAAGGGTGTAAAGAAGAATTTAAAAATCATCAATAATCAGAAAATCTTTTTGAATAATCCTCTGCTAAATTTGTTTCCATTGTAAACTTCTCCCTTTCCCTCATTTTGGTTTAAGTAAACCCTGATGAGGCAAGCATTATTCACGAGGCATGTCGGTTGTGTCTAAACAATAAAACTAAGCAATTATTAATGATATATCTAGAGATAAACTCACGGATCCATCAGTCAAGGCCTTCTGCACGTTGGATAGGTCGGTGACGGGCACCCAGCACTCTCCGATGAGGCACTTCTTGGTTACGTCCATGTTGAAGAGGTTGAGCGTGTGGTAGATGGCCTTCATCTTGCGGACCATGATGGACCAGCTGGCCAGCTGCTTGGCCACACTGGACAGCACGCGCTGGCGGTGGTCTTGGGTTTGGTTCAATACCTGGACAAGAGAGAGCACATACAATATTTTGTAAAATTATCAAAAAAAATATTATTTAACTTTTTATTTGATAGGGCATGAGATCACTGTCTGGACCCAGTAGTATCCGTTGAGTATACATAGTTGAGAAGTACCTGATTATTTAGATCTGAACAGATAGCAAAACCTCTCTCAACTTGCTCGTTATCTTAACACACTTCCGGCGGCAAGGGTTTTATGCCGGGCCTACTTGCTTACTTGACAAACATTCCCGAGTTACGAATAACCTGACAATATTTGAAAATCTCCTACTACCACCACATTAAGCGGAAAATGTTGCTTGTGTTGTAATGGAGGACTTAGCCAGCCGAGGAATTGAACAAACTACGCCTGGGTGGGACCCAAATGACATGCAAACTCAGCCACTGACCAGTCAATACTTTGAGAGAATAATTTATAGTTGGGGTGTGGTGAGAACTACATAAAAAATTAATTAAAATACATGTATTATTTTCAATGATATAGCTGTTTAAAACAAAATCTATTTTCTCAAAAGGACCCTTGTTTTCGCCAGCTTGAAATCTGATAAGGGCTCACATAACTCTGCGCGAGCTGAAAATCGAGTAAATTTGAAAAATTATTATAAAGATGAAAATAAAATTATTGTTGATTTCACATTCTTATTAACATTTTTTAACAACATCACACATCTGCCCTGATGATGGACACTGTAATGCTGTATCAATATCTCAATCAATATTACCACTCTCTAGCTGAAAAGTCACAGATTTTTTCTACAAGTCTTCAATTAAGCACTTTTTGGTTAACATTGAGGTGTGATAGGGGCCGTTCAAGTTTTATGTAACCACTATAGGGGGGCAGGGGGGTCTTTGCTTTGCTTATTTTTGATGAAATGGGGGGGTGGGGGGGTCGAGATAGTGATTACGTCAGCACTGCTCAGCAGTAGTTATTTTTTTTTACACATTGGCAACCCACACATTGTCTATGTTTGAAAACCGAATACATATTCGGGGATTCCCACAAATAATTAATACGTTTAAGTAGGTACTCGCTTAGAAGCGAATGGGGGAATTACCGCGCGCTACTCACTTGTCAAAATTTCTTCCATCAATCTATTGTTTCGTTTCAGTACGATTGACGATTTGACGTGTTGTAAGCAAATCAAAGCAAGTTAATATTTGTGTTACCGTTGATCCTCTTTCGCCAAAGTTGAATTGTTTATAAAACAGAATACATTAACAGAAAAATGCATATAGGTACCAATTTTTACGTAAGCATGGGAGGGGGGGGGTAAGAGCTTTGCTTACTTTTGGTGACAAGGGGGAAGAGGGGGTAAATAATTGTAATAAATCTGCTTACGTAATACTTGAACGGCCCCATTTCAACTGTTTGATATTTTTATAAATAAAAGATAATTTAGCAAGAGCATATAAAATGTTTTCCGTGGAAGCATCACTGACGCACTCATCGGATAAAGAGAAGTGATTGTAGCAATATGATGGAGTATCTAAAATCTGTTTAATGATAATGAAGTACGAGTAGGATACTGACTATTTTTTTCTGTTTAGAGTTAAAGATATACCTAAATACAAGGTAAAGGTAGGTGTAGAAGGTAAGCAATAAAATTTAGTTTTAACCCCTAAAGCCTCTGACATTTTGCAATGTATTCCTCTTAGGAGAACTGTGAAAATACATATTCTGTAGAAAATATTTTCGTAGTACATTACTCAAGACAAATTCAGTGTTTTTTAATCTATTTTAAAATAAAATACTGTTCTTTAAAGCAGATGAAAGACTCTTTCAGATTCTAGTATTACAAATAGACATACGTAATTAAAAATACAAAAATTTTGAACATGAACAGTTATAAAGTTTTTAAAATCGCTTACGGATGTTTTTTATTGTGTAAACTGTAATTACTACTTTACACAAAACTAAAAAACATATTTAATTAGACAAAGTTATTGGCACTTCACTTTTTTTTAAATATAAAAATATTTATTTAAATTATTGAATCTTTAACTAAATAGTATAAAATAAAGTCGCCATCGGCGTCTGTTTGTTTGTGCGCTTAGTTCTTCTAAACTACGCAACGAATTATGATATAGTTTTCACTATCATTTAGATAATTCCTTCCGGAAGGTTTATAAATATATACATAATACGTTCATATTATATTTATAGAAAGTAGAGAAAAATCTATGTTTATCCTAGAATTCACAACTTCAAAACATTACTCCAAATCATTCACAACCCCGAGCAACGCCGCATACACGTCAGCTAGTTTATTATAAATGCTAAATGTTGTCTCATAGAATTATTTCTAATTTAACATAAAAAAAGTCACCGGAGGCCAAAATTTAATTTTCATTTTTTACTCCAAATAATGCCAGGAAGCACTGGTTAAATTAAGTTAAGTACGTCCCTTAACCCCTTGTATAATAATGCTAGGAATCACTGGTTAAATTAAGTCAAGAACGTCCCTTCACCCTATATATTACCCAAAAAGAGTCTACGGTTGTTAGTTGTCTGTGAAGATTATCTCCCAAAATTGCGCAAGGGGTTAAGTGGCTTCTGCAGTACCTATAACATAAGTCAACAAATTTGGTGTTATATTGCACAAGTCGCTACCGCTTCCAACTAGTTAAACTATAACACCTCTCATTGTGTATTGAAGCAAAGTTTAAGGAAATGGGAGAGGGAATGTTGGAAGAGAAGTAGACGGGGAAGTTTAGAAGGGAAAGTAGAAGGGGTGCTAAGTAGAAGGAGAACAAGAAGGAAAAGAAGATCCTGAACAATTAACTAGTACATACTATAAGAGACTGATCATGTTCAAGCAATTAACTAATACTAAAACAGATTGGTCATGTTCAAATAATTAAATAGAACTTAAGGCTGGCCGCATACATACGTTTTCCGTATTCGATTTCCGAATTCGTTTTCCGTATTCGGACATCCGAATGCACGGAATCAGTAGAAAATACATTAACTGCCGCACACGTTCGTTTTAGTTCCGAACGGAACAAATTCCTTACGCACGTTCCGAATGCGAGCCGGCGCGTTCGGAGAAACCGAATGGAAAAAACCTAATGACGTCATGCGGAACGCAGCTATTGCATACAGTTTGTTTGTGCCGACGCAAACGTTCGGAAATTTCTGTTCAGTAATTCAGTGTTGCCAACGGATCTTGACCTAATATCGCCGTTTCTCATACATAAGGTAGCGTAAAGTAGCCGAATTTGCTGTTTGGTGGGACATGTTTAAAATTGATGTTTTTACGTGAAAATAAAAATTTCGTGGGGGGGGGTGGCTAGAGAATTTCAAAAAAATAAAATTTGTCCCCAGAAAATAAACAAATTTCAAGAAAATATAAAATTTGTCCCCAGAAAAATAAATAGCTTAATTAGATTTTTTCGGCGCCGATTCTCGCTCTGAGTAGCCTAAATGGCGATATATCGCCCTTGTTGGCAACACTGGTACTGACGTTTATACATTCCGAATGAAGAAAAACGAACGTTTGCGCTAGTCTTACGGAATTCCGAATACGGAAAACGAATTCGGAAATCGAATACGGACAACGTATGTATGCGGCCAGCCTAAACGGATTGGTCATATTCAAATCCAATCCAAGTCATCTGTTACCAAGTCTTAACACGATATATCGGCACGACACTTTATGCCCCTTGAGTGCCGATATAGAGGCTGGACCGTAGAAAAGTCTCACGTTTATCTTCCGGTACGAAACTTGGTCACCGCATGGGGAACACGTGTCCTTGTCACCTGCTCAATCCACATTGGACTTATAATCAATTATTTTTGTTACTATGTTTTTGTGCAAGCATAACGGGAAACAGTGTCTTAAAAATAATAAATATCATCAGGCACTTTATTTTTCAGTGGATTATTGACACTTCTGATGAGACTATGAAAAAACAACAAACGTGCCTAAAGAGTAAAGGCATCCTTTCTTAGAAAATGCCCGAGAGGGTTGTCCCAAATAGAAAGGCATGTTAAGGCAATAATATTTCTTACATAGCTGCAGTGCCATCCAAATGAAGTAACAATTGGCTGGAGAAACTCACCATGTTCAAATCCTCGAGCCTGGTGCGTACACCCTTGACCATGTCCTGCCTCTCATTGTGGGAGTTGGGGCAGGGGTACAGCGAGGCGTGGAAGCCCGTGCAAACCTTCTTGATGCGGGACTTCAACTGCTCGCCTTGGAAGAACGCCACAAACACCGTCTTGTAGATCTCATTGCCCTGTACAAAAATAATTATTACATAAAACAGAAATAAACAAATCATTGCTGTTCAATATAATGTAGATCTAATATTCTAATAATGTATAGTTGGTGAGTGATGATGGCTATTCAGAGTGGCTAAGGTTCTTCAGCAATTCAATGGCATCCAGCATGGCATTGCTTCGTGCAACATTACCGCCATCTCGGGAACCATTTATTAGATCACCAACACCTCTGATATAGGTCACCCCAATGGTTCGCTCGGTTTGATGCCCAGGTTCATGGGATGAAATTTAAGATCTGGGCGATGGATGCATCTGCCCACTTGCTGCGTGGTGGGCCAAATCGGGAGATACTGGTTGAGGGAGTCCTTTTGACCTCTCCACCGCCTTGCGCCGCAGTGGGAGAGATGGATTCATATGTCTGTCACTCCTGGATACACAGATCCCTAGATTCCTATCCACCACTCACACCTTTTTCCTTCCCAGAGCTTCTTCCACACAGCATACGCAAAGATGAGAAAATTATTTCTTTGAAGCCTCCTGTTTTGAGTTAATGTAAAAAAAATAATTTCTGAATCTCGGAAGCATAAGACGTAAATGAATCATTTACAGCTGTTTATGGTGGAGTCGAGAACTGCAAATGAACATGTATTTAAATGTCTTTTAGTACTTGTAATTGTGTAGCACTGGTCAATCTCTCGTTAACTGGAGTATATTTCAGACAAGAGGTGTTAAATAAACTATTCAAACAAGGTGTTGAGTGAACTTACGGTGGCAGGGTCCTCCAAGGGCTTGTCAAGTTCAGCCTGACGCAGGAAGACATTACCGCGAGAGATACGCCACAACATGCGCTCGAATCCAGGGACCCTCTCCCTTTGAATGACTCCGGCCACAAAGCCCAGGCGGCCACGGATAGCTCCGGACTGCTGGGCATCCTCGGGTATCAGGGCCCTACAATATCAAATTGTGAGACAACAATATAAAATAACAAAGTGATCATTTCGATTCCTTGACAAAACGGAACATTGAAAAAAGTGACAGAAAAAATAACCTAACCTAATCTAATCTACTCTTACATAACATAACCTAATCTAAACTAACCTAACCCAAACTAACCAATTATTTTATTATTGTTATGTTTTATACCAATTACTTCACGTAAGCCCCGCTTAGCGGAATTTCTACCAATTTAACACTTCGAAAATATCTGTAGATTTGTAGAGCCGAAACGGTAATTATAAGAAATTCCCTCAAGAAGAAAATCAACAAGTATGCTCCGAAAATTATTAAAAACACATTTGTTCTGTTATTTAACATATTATAGGTATGAAAAAATTCCCAGCATATCTCTAAATGCAACTTAACCCGTCGTATCCCGGGACCGCATATGTGAGTGCGATACATTATTTTCGAATTTTAAAACACAAAAAAAAAATATATATATATATTTATGTGCGATTTTAACCCTTATGTATAAAGAATTTGTATGAAGAACAAGGTCTCAATCGCTTGGGCTATTCTCGTTCTTTACGCAGCAAATACCGGAAAGACTTCTAGCTTCATAGATTAATTTTAATTAATTTTTCTGTGGAATGCTAAGACATTAATTTTGCCGGGTTTTTAACGGTCGTAGTTACGTATGAAAAAATTCCCAGCATATATCTAAATGCAACTTAAGCATATGTCAAGAGATTTTTGGTGTATTTTAAACGAGTGGTGTTTAATTAAAGATTCACACAATTTTCGCATAATTATTTCTGTTTTGTTAATATTAGCATGCTCCCTATAATATTTCTATTTACATATCTCCCTTTCAAACTATCCTCTTCTTTTCTTTAAACCCTTACTTCGGAGCCTTAAAATAGGCCTTAAGCCTCTCATAAAAAACCTTGAAACAGCAATACCTGATAAAATGTATTAAATGCGAATAGCTCTGTCCAGACAGTCTACAAAATGCACCAAACGAATTTCCAATTGGCAAATAAATAATGTAGCGATCAAAAGGGCAAAACAAAGCGATTATATTCACTAAATGATTTCATACACATCGTTTTGCCTTTGATTGCTTAATTACTATTATGTATGTTCGGATATTTCCTTTTAGTGTTTGACTATTGATTGATAATTGTTTGTACATGTCTCGCTAATGCGTAGCACTTCTCTCAGAGTCTGGATGAAGCCATTGATGACTTTTTAAACAATTTCACAATTTTTTAAAGAAAATTAATTAAGTAAGTACCTTGTTAGAGAGTCCATTCCATTGGCTTCTTCTTGTTCCGTGAAGAAGACCTGGGTCTTCTCAAGCACATGCTTCAACTCTGTCAGCTCCAAGAAGTTGGACTTCAAGTTGACTGCATTGTGGGACAGCTCTAGGATCTCATTTTCTGTTTTCTCTAAATGAGCCTGAAATAAATTAAAATAAATCAATTTGAAACAAGAGTTTTACAAATACAAATAATGACTAGTTACTAAGGTAATGGATAACTGGACATAAATATTATTTGCGGTTAGGTTCAGAATAGATAATATAATAAAACAAGTTGATACTAATTGAAGAGGCAGAATAGATAATATCGGGAAACAATTTACTAATTGAAGAGGCAGAATACATAATGTCATAAAACAAGTTGATACTAATTGTAGAGGCTGAATATATAATACCAGGAAAAAAAGTTGTTACTAATTGAAAGGCAGAATACATAATGTCATAATACTAATTGAAGAGGCAAGATAGTATTATCATGAACAAGTTGATACTAATTGATGAGGCAGAATAGATATCATCATGAAACCAGGTGATACTAATTTAAGAGGCAAGATAGTATTATCATGAAACAAGTTCATACTAATTGACGAGGGCGAATAGATAATATCAAGAAACAAGTTGTTACTAATTGAAGAGGCAGAATAGATACAGAACAGATGAATTAATGGAAACATTAAAAATCTTCATAGAATTTAAAAATGAAAAGGCTACTATGGTCAGGTTTTGATAAAAAAAAATTATTATAAATTTAGGTTCAGTATAAATTGAGATATTCTTTACGAAATCATATGAACATGCAACTTCTTTATTGGTTTGTAGTTTGTAGCCAACAAAAGGATATTTTGGGTTCGGTTACTTCACCTCAAGGTCGATGATCTCCCTGGGGTTGGGTGCGCGGGGTGGATCACGGTCCACATCGGGTATGGTGACCCCGTCCTTGTTGACCTCCGCCTCAATGTAGCGCAGCTTTCTCTCCATCTCGTCGCAGCGGCGGACCTCGTTCACAAACTTGCGCTGGAACGCATTTACTTCAACGTTCAGCTGAAAAAAAAAAATGGTTATAAAACTTTTCCCAAAGAGTATCCTAATTTTGGTGACCGGATAACTCATCAAAATGACAATTCAACACAGCTATAAAAGTGCTATAAAGTTATGAAAAGTGATGAAACAAAAACTAGGTTAAATAGGTTACATATGTAACTATTTAACCTAGTTTTTGTTTTATCACTTTTAATGACTTTGTACATATAACCTTTTAAAGGTGTGTTGAATTGTCATTTTGAGAAGTTATCATGGAACCCCTAATTTTATATACTAAAAAGAAAGACAAACATTCTGAAGTTACAAATAATCTGACAATTTTTGAAAATGTCCTACTACCACCATTATAAGCGGAAAATGTTGCTTTTACAAATGATACTTAAAAAGACCCATTCTCATGTGAAAAATGTTACCAGGTAAACTGGTGCATGGGTAATGTGAAACATTTCTGCATAATGCGTAATATTATTCAAGTTCAATGAATTTTTAATTTTCAAAACTTGGAACTACCAGTAGGTACAAAAATAATTGTATTAATTAGTAATTATTTATTCAAAATGTGTATTTGTTTTGTTTAAATGTTTGACAGAGTTTAAATGAATTAACATTATAATTTCATTGGATAGATGTATTAATTTATCAATATTCACAAATGAGTCTACTGTTACAAATTTATAACCGCACAATAGTGATTTCCCGCAATGCAGTCCGCAAATGGTCTGAAACTAGAATTTTAACACCACTTGGAACAGTTTCCTTCGACATGCGTCAACAGATGAATCCGCAACTGGAATTTTAACACATTATTCGGAAGACAAAACTCCTTTTAACTTAAGATTGAATCTTTGTGCAAGTCCACAGATTACCTTCGATTTTAGCAGCACATAGCCTGCAACTATAATTTTATAACTGCACTTCAAACACGAGAATGGTTTCCTTCTTAAATGAGTCTGTAGATGAATCGACAATTGTAATTTTATTTGTAAGCGAGTCCCTAGTTTAGTTAGCATTATATTAATAATTTCTCATTATACATTTAATTCCTTATTAGTAAAATAATAAGAAAATAAAATAAAAATACAAAAGGGATCGCCTATTTATTTTTGTCTAAACTACTTTCTAGTTACGTAGATGCATAAGTAAGTACCTGTCGGCTATGTTTTACCCTTCTCTGGATTTTGTAATAATGCCTTAAAAATGTATCTGAAACACTGTGAAAGAAAACAGTTCTCGCATTCTGAAAGTAATTTTTTTATACTATTTTTATGTGGTCAGCAGGCCGCACAGAAAGTGCTCGCGGCCGCACCAAAAAGCCTTGCGGGCTGCATGTTCGCCACCCCTGGTTTAAATATTCCAACAAGGCTTACCAGGCATACTAGGCTTCTTCATATAGAAGCCAACAACACAAATAATTCAGTTGGACATATTTATGATTCTTTGCTAACATACAAAATACATTTATTATTTTTTTGTGTGAAATAAATTATTTTACAAGTACTAACACTTAATTTTTCATTAAACCTTTAATTAACAGTCTAATTAGAATTCCTGAACATATAATTCTTGATTTCAGAATTTCTCTTCATCTCTCCACACACTTTCTTCCATTTTATTATTATTATTCATATATTTATTCATCAATTAAGATTAAGAACCATTCTGATCCCAGGTGAAATTACTAAGATTTTTGTATGGACTTACGTAATAAAAAGTAAATAGGTATCTTGGACAGCAAAAACATAGACCATTTTAAAGCATTTAACAAACATCTTGAAAATTTACCATCAACAGCTGTGGAAAAAATTATAAACATAAAACAAGGATTAATATTAATCATAATTAGTTAACCTAATTTATTAACCTAATTACATGAATCTCTTAATCCAGGCAATCAATTCAACAAGGGGGATTAATAAATTCTGCACAAGCAAAAATAACAACATATTATGTACATTGTTTGTGATTGAGGCATTTTTGCATGATTTTCAATTACAATCAATCAAATTGACAAATAATAAGACAGATTAATGAAAACTGAGTAAATTCACTATCGTTGTGATAAGATAGCAAACATTACAACCTTATCAACTCAAGAAAATAAATAAAATTCTCAATAATTTATCCGATACTTTTAGAATATAAAAATTGGTTCCGTAGAATTTTAGACAGTGTCGATTCAAATCAGTTAGCAATGTAATGTTCAAGCAACTTTGCTGATGAATTTTAATAATCAATTTAATCAATTAGGAAGTCAATTAAAGCCTTTTGAATCAGCATTACAATGATAAACAGATTCGGCCAAACCAGAGGTCGCCAAACTTTTTTGTCCCGAAGACCACATGCCGATTTTTTTATGTTTTGGATAGACCCCAGTGATTGTATGCCCAAAATTTTTATTTCCCTAAATTTAAGAATTGTTTTGTATGAAGCAAAAATTTGCTTAGACATCACATCACTGGGATAGTGTTTGTCTCTGTCATTCGTATTTATAAATAAATAATTAAACAAGTCGTACAAGTTTGAACACTTTGGGAATGACTGGGCTAAACCAATGGCAAAATTAGACAATAGAAACGCATGGCGTCAAGTTTTAGGTAGCAGTATTTTTTAAAGTACAAATAATTAATTTCAATAAAATTGATTTAAATTTTCTATCTCGCATCAATTTAATATTGGGGTCTTACAATACATTTGTAGTTTCAAAAATAAATAAATTGTATTATAAAATCAGCTATGATAATCCGTTTATTTGTGTAATATTGTGCCGCACTCTACTTAAATACAGGTACCTATACATAATCTCCAGAAACTGGGTTGTTAGCACTGATAAGTGTCAGATTACTGCTATGCTAGTATGGAATGGTAATCAGTGTCTTAAGTTGTCCAAGGAAAAAATAATCTTGTCAGTATAATATATTATGAAATTTGGGCTACAACTTAAGTCCCCCAAAAACAATACATTACCAAGAAAACAAGTAACGTTGAAATATTCCTAAAATGATTTACGCCCGTTCACAAAGAGAGGGGGAAAAATGTCAAACCGACGATAACTTACGTCTAACTAACCTCTCCTTCATTTATCTGAAAGAACGGAGCTTACAAGAAGGAGCTCTCAACGACAGGACACAGCCAGGAGAAATGCCAAACACCTGCCCAACATTAGTACACAAGTGAAATTTTATATATGAGAATGAGACGTTTTCATGAATCGCTCTTGAGTTCAACAACTGGAATGTGGGATGATTTACCGGCAATGAGTTTTCTCCTTCTTACAACTAAAACCCTCCACACAGCAACTCAAGAACAAGGACCAGAGGGAAACCTCAGTTCCTTCTCTGTGGAGTTAATCTTATGTAATATATTATCTATCTATATATATGTACCTATTTTATTATAAAGCAGAGTATCTGTGGCGGGGTGGCTTTGTTTTTTATACAGGTCTACAGTTTTATTCCAAATTGATGAAATTTTGCACACTTGACCTTTAAAACAAAAGGAAGGTCAATATCTACAGGAAATTTCTAAAATCCACCCCATCCCCAAATCCCAACCCTTAAAGCAGAATTTAAATACTTCTTGATGAAATTTTGCAAGACTAGACATTCAAAATAAGAGGAAAATTATGATAATAAAGCCGAGAGTAATAACTAGTAACATAATATATGCGACACAAGACGTTAATAGGGGTACGCTCAAGGCTCACATTTTAATTAATTCCAACGAATTTGTAACGATAATATAATACATTTTAGGGCGATCCCTACGAATGTAAGTTATTTATATTTAAGATTAATAAAAACAGTACCTTAACATTTAACCTTCCAGCGGGCGCGTTGAGAAATTTCCCTTGAGCGGGCGCTTGTCGTAAATTTTACGTCATAAAGTTTTCTCCATGTAAATGGTGTTTTCTTTATACAAATGTTAGGGAATTTTTTTAAGGAAATGAAAAATGATAATAGGCAGTACTTTGAAATTTGACTTTCTTAAAAAAAACGAAGCAACACTCTAAACATTTTAATATTTCAAAACAAAATTTGTTATCGACCTATTTAGTCAGAATCAATATTCCCATCCTTACAATTGTTACAAACCACCTCAACTGAAGAATGGTTCTTGCATGTAAAGGACTGGCAACGGCAATACTTCATTGATGCTGAGGATTTTTTCTTATCCAGTGCACATAACCGACAAACACGGCGTTTTGGAAGCTTATGTTTTCTTCTTTTGTCATCGGTTCAACTGCCCTACCGTAACTCACTTTGAGAAAAACATTTATATCTTGCGGTAAATGTTTGACATTTGATTTGACTCTAGCATAGCTCGAAGCTCGATGCTTACAACTAAGTGGAAAGAGTGGGGGAAGCGATAAGGCGCGTCTGTCGTAAATTTTACGACAGCGCGCCCGCTGGAAGGTTAAATATGTTATGTAAAATGGTTTGAAAATTTTATCAAATGTTTTTCAACTATGAAATTAGCGGTAAGCACCATATTTTATTTTTCTAGACAATGAATAAGTAATATCCCAAGGGATTCCTGTAGAAACATCTGAGATTTTGGTAATACGTTCATCAGAAATAATTCAAATAAACCCCAAGGAACGATCAATTTCCTAGGCCTGCTAGGAGAAATTTGACCGTAGATCCGTCCATTACATTGGGCCATGCACCGAATATTGTTTTTACACGACTTCATCACTTATGTCGTTAAGATTTCCACTTTATTTTAGAGATTTGCTAGGGGAAATTCAACCGTCTGTCTAATACACCAGGGCCGCGAGTCGCATATTTGCTTCTTCACTTAAGCCGATAAGATTCCGACATTATTTTAGAGTATTGTGTCATCTTAAAAAACTAATTAATTATTAGATACTTACATCTCTGAACTGCACAGTTCCATTCTCTCCCAGCTCTGACACCGAGGTGTACGCCGCCTCGGGTTGGATGAAGAGCTGACAGAGAGCCATCTCCTCACTCCGGAATAAGGCCCCCATGATTGGAGCACGTCAATCTCCTCCTTCACCAACAATACTGGAAATAAGAAAGTAAATAATTAGATAAAAGCTACAACACAATTCAACAGAAAAGATGAGGATTTTTTCTAGGACGACTTAAATACTAAAAACAACAGGGCACTGAGATTTTTATATATGTGTTCATAGATGGCGTTAATTTAATGCACAGGAGCAAACAAATAATTCTTCTTAATAATTTAAAGCATAACTTGCAAAACTGTATTTTAATAAAATAATTAAAATAACGCCATCCATCAACGCATAGATTATAACGAACGTTATGTTTAACCTTAAAGATAAAATTAACAACTCTCAAATGAAAAATGAGAGAAAAATCTAGTTCAATGAACTCAAATTTAACTTATATACTTACCTACCTATAGTTAATTATTTTAACTGTAAATTTTAAAATTTGAACTGATTTGTCAAGAATTAAGACTATCCCGTGATTTACCGTGATAATGAGGAAAAAATCACAGTAACATCTCCATTATTTAAATCTATATCTCTATTAAAATGTTCCGAAAAAGAACTGTAAACTGTTTTCGTTACAATGCAACATTTGAAAAAATAAAATGTTAGAAACAATGGGTCAGCATTAATAAATAGCTCTGCTAATTTCAAACAACAAAATAACATTTGTATGTCATTTGGCTGAATGTATGATTTAAAAATAACTTTCTAAACTGGAATTTGCTTGACAAATAATATGGTAACCAATCTTGAAAACCAATACTTTCTTAAGTGATTAAAATTTGAATAGCTGTCTAGTTATCAGTACAAAGTTCGATTTTGAAAAGTGATATCTAACTGCGACTTATCCTAAGCCAGAGTGACAATTAGAAAACAATTACGTCACCGCGAGCATTAGAAAACTTAAGTCAAATATTTAATCTAGTCAACAAACTAATCAATGAGGTTTTTCCACTGTTTGTTTAGTATCGAAAAAAAAACAATAATGAAGGTATTTTTATGTTGACTACTCGTCTTTTATTTTAACTTTAGTTGGTTTATTTGATCGTGCCGTAAATGAATGCAGGCTAACACGGGATTATTTAATTACAATTTGCATGCATGACGTGTAATGATACATGTATGGCGAACCGAAACGCGAGCCGAGCCACGAATTACGGGAAAGGAACGAAGCAACTGCAAGCGGAGTTTCGCGCCATTTGGGGTTGCTACGTTCCTTTCACGTAAGTTGAGGTTCAGCTCGGCAGTTCGGCTCGCGCATGAATACGTACAACAATTACAAGGTAGTTTGTGTATATTTTATTAGTTTGATTTGGAAAATTATTTCATACAATAATAGACGAGGCATCATAATATTATAGTGGGTACCTTAATAATACGTCGTTGCACGTCACATATTACAGTGGGTACTTTAATAATACGTCGTTGCACGTCACATATTACAGTGGGTACCTTAATAATGATTCGTTGCACGTCACATATTATAGTGGGAACGGGTCGCTTCTACGATTCGTTCTTAAGTTCAACAGCTCGGCTGTGGAACGAACTGCCGGCCTCTGTGTTTCCTCCCTCCTACAACATGGGACTCTTCAAGACCCATGTTCACTCCTTCCTCTCCACAAAAAGACCCTCCACACAGCATCCCCAAAGATGACATAGGCCCTGAGGGAAATTATTTTCTTCAGGGCCTCCTGTGTGGAGTAAATATTAAAAAAAAAAAAAAAAAATTGGGTACTCTAATAATACGTCGTTGAATATCACATATTACAGTGTGTACCTTAATAATGCTTCGTTGCACGTCACATATTATAGTGGGTACCTTAATAATGATTCGTTGCACGTCACATATTATAGTGGGTACTCTAATAATACGTCGTTGAATATCACATATTACAGTGTGTACCTTAATAATGCTTCGTTGCACGTCACATATTATAGTGGGTACTTTAATAATACGTCGTTGCACGTCACATATTACAGTGGGTACCTTAATAATACGTCGTTGCACGTCACATATTATAGTGGGTACCTTAATAATACGTCGTTGCATGTCACATATTGCCAGCTTTTGTGTAATTTTAATTTATTTGACTAATTTTACAAAAATTATGCAAACAAAAAATGCAAAAGCTAAAGACTACAAGAATAAAATTAAATGCAGAAAATCCCTGAAATTTTAAATAAAACGTTAGTAATCCAGATAAGATTCTTGAGATGAAATTTCACCATCAATCCCTCAATTATTAATACATTAATGTTTCACGAAAATCGCGCTTTACTAATTGCATTTATTATTATTACAACCGAATTATAAGAATTGCAAGAATTCGGAGAATTACAAAGCATTACAAAATAAATTACCTGTCGGCAAACTCACTTGCGAGATGAAAAAGATTCATAAATAATATAATTACATTTAACAAGTTTAACAGGTATATCAGTTAATGTTCTGATCTTATAAGAACATTAAAATGATCTGAAGATCGAGAGACAGCCTTGACCTAAAATCTACTGACCTTCTTGGTTAACAAGAATGGAGAACTGCACGCTCAAGTAGGTACTCAACACAGGTGAGATCCCTAGTTACCATAAAACTGAGTCACCGATATAATTACCCATGTATGAAAGAGTCAATAGATGTCTGCCTTAAAGCGGAGTGTTTTAAAGCAGGTAGGTACACGCCTAATGTTTTCATAGCTTCCGTGTTTGCAGACTGGAATAATAATGGATTTGGGTGTAATCGAGATTGCAAAAACGGTAAAAAAACAACAGCGAAATAATTGTTTATAAATTGACCAAATGGAAGTTGTGTTTATTTTCAACCACGCATCCTGTGTAATTTTAGATGGCATTTTTGTGACCCGTGTTTATTAATTAGTCTAGTCGCGGTAATGTTTTAGCAGAGGCATATTGACCAACGGGGACCATTCAATAATAATGGTATTTCTCTATGAAATTCTAAATGGTTTAGTTGATAGTCCGGTATTGCTAGAATTGATTCCGGATTCTACAACGTAATACTATAAGTCAGGATTTATTTCAGCGCAGAAATTCTGGGACTAACTACCATATGTATTCCTCTTTGCCCAGAATACTAATGGAGGGAAAAAATTATACGACACCAGTGGACATCTTTAATTTATCTTTAAACAAATATAAAATGTTGTAATAATAATTATTGTTCTTAATATTCTTATGTAAAAGCACCGAAAAAGGGCACTAATTAATTAATTAATGGCTGGTAATGACGTCAGCACATTACTGCATTGAGTTGAAAGTGCGTTTTATTCTAAAGCGTTAATTATTACCTACGTAAGCCAGAATCTTAACGACGTAAGTAAAGAAGCCGTGCACTAAAGTATGCGACGCGCTGCCCTGTGTATTGGACAGACCTGCGATTGAATTTTCCCTATCAAACCTCTAAAATAATGTGGAAATCTAAACGACATAAGTGATGCAGTCGTGTAAAAACAACATTCGGCGCGCGGCCCGGCGTAATGGACGGACCTACGGTCGACTTTGCCCTAGCAGGATTGGAAAATGGATGTTTCAGTGGGGTCTATTTTAATAATTTCTGATGAACGTATTACTAAAATCTCAAATGTTCCTAGAGGGTTCTCTCGGGAAGTTACTAATTCATCATCTAGATCTATGAAACCCCGTTATTAAAAGTCTTATGTCGCCTTAACTCTCTGTCTGGCTAAACGACCCAACGTCTCCCTATATAATACCTTGACTTGTAAATGTACAAAAGGCACTCCCTGTGCATATGAAAAGTAGAAAAGGATAAGTCTTATAATTTCAACATATAATATGAGTGTTTCCAGTCTGGGTATTTTGATATCGATTGCTAATTATAACTAATAACTCAAAATAAATGTTTTTAATATCTTTAAAACATCAAAGGTGCGGTTAATGAAATAAGCTGTTCTGACGTACGAGTATATATTAAACTGAATGTTTCTTCGTTTGTGGGTAGGTACCCTATAGAATCAAAAACTACCGGACCGATTTCATTGAAAATTTCAAAGTTTGTTCTTATTGGTGCCAGGAGTGCTTAGAGAGGACGAGGAAGCCGAGGACGCCTAAGACAGAAATGACACGATCAAGTATAAATACTTTTAAAAAGAAAGCCTTTTCAATTTTTACGATAGTGTGCCACCTTAAAAATGCACCCAGTTTGCAGGTACACCAGAATTCACTCAAAACTTTACTGAAAAACATTCATAACCCCGAAAAACGCCGGATACACGTCAGCTAGGATATTATATAAATCACTTATGTTTGCCCCCGTTCTATATTATTCGTAAAGCAACTCTGAATGTTCACTCGGAAGCCTTTACAAGAATGGTTTTCCTGAAATCGCTGATCAATGTAATCAGTAGTTAATCACAAAATAAATTTAAAAAAACCATACTTATTACACTAATTAATTAAACAGTGATTGATATTTTATACATCAATAACAAAATAAAAGATTTGATAATCTGGAAGCACTTGAAATAAATAAATTTCTCAGTAATAATGGAGAATTCATTTTTTTATTTTTTTATTTAATTAAAATCAAATTTAATAATATAATTATTAAGTTCTACAAGTATTTTTTTGGTGTTTGTTATTGTTACAGCTGTTTTGGCTTTCAAGGCCGCTTTCAAGGCCATTTTCAAACTGTCGAAAATATTATATGTACTATTAAATTTGATTTCAATTAAATAAAAATAAAAATAAATAAATGGAGTTCTACGAATTAAACATTAAATAGAGAAATCATTGATAAAATCAATTAAAATTAACGTGTACGTGTAGTTCCACATTGCATGGCAAGTTTTACAAGTTCTAAGTAAATCTCTTGTCTCTCTTCCTCCCACTTTCTTACATACCTCGTTGTAAGTGCGTACGTACAAATATACTTAACTATATTTTCTTTTTAAATTTTCTCTCTTAAGTATTGGGTTACGGTTATTACAGTATTGTGTTACGGTTGGGTTAGCCATGTTGCGGATTTTGCTAATTTGAATCTCTTCAAATTATTGGTAATCCGGTTAAAAACGTGATTGCAGGTCCTCAACGAATGAATGGATTTGTTTCCTGACAAGTTTTTTCAGTAAAATACGAATATATTATCACGATGTCGGAATGCGTGCTGCTAAATTACCTAATACTCTCGCATTTCGTCATTATATATTATCAAGGCAAATGCAGGTGCATGAACACGTGTTCCGATATATTAGGAATTTACTAAACTATCCGTTATTTTTTCTTTCCATTTTTTTGTTTTAGTGCCTTGAAGAAGGCACGACCGTGACTGCGAAACCTCTCAATCTGACTTTAATCTCAAATAAACTAATGTAAAGTAGAGATCAGATTTATCAAAGTAATTTATTCAAAAATCAACCGGTAAAACATTTTTTTTTTCAATAATGCATCTATTTTCAATTTTCGACCTAATTGCAACATCTCTTGGCCGGCTAGTTGCCGATTTCAAAGTTTTTTTTGTTTGACTGAGGATTGAACCATCCTCCCCAGGGACTGACTAAAATGAGTGAACCGCGCTATCGCTTAAGTCAAATCGTAACTGAATGGTACCGAAATATATTTCGTATATTAACTGCTGTAAATTATTATAATGTCAACCAATTTCAAAGGAATGCGTGTGTGTGCGTGAGTGTAGCCAAGAGTAGATAGAAGGCATTGTCATCGAAAAAAAGTCTAACTGTCGAGTTTGAGCTTGATCGAATGTCGGAAAGTGGGTTAATTTTCACATCCAGGATACCATTTCATTCAATCAATTATCTATTCATTATTCATTCATTGAAGAAAACAAAAAAAAGATTTTTTTTTTACATGGCTACTTAACGAATAGCCCTGGGCTATGACTAGATTATGCCATGATGTAAAACTAAACTGCTCGTTTTATGTATCATGTCCAAAGAACAACTTACAATAATAAGATGTGGTATACATAATTGGTTAATGGTAGTGTTATAGTCAGTGTGTTGTATGCAGTATGAAGAAAGATCCCGATGTCAAATGGTTCAATTAGCCAATAGAGGATCGTCCGTAATGTTGTCCATACGTCCAGCACTGAAGAGGCAAAGCGGTGGACCTATGTTTATACACCGTGTTACGCGCATATTGTAGGTAGGTACTCGCTCGTCTTAATTTTTGACACATCAGTTCCATTTTGATAACGAAAATTAAAATAATTTTCTTTTAAATTATTATATCACGTATTTTTGGTAGGTAGGTATGTTATCGCTTGTCTGAATTCTTTTCACAATCAGTTCCAATTTTGAAAATTACACTTAAATTCAAAACAAATAAGAGTTCATTGAAACAGAATTACAATCACAGTCAGACCCACAACCTAAATTAGTTGATTGTTCAGATTGCGAGTAAAAAAGGATACATCGTATTTTTTGGAATAAACCGGTTTTTCGGGTGATGAATAATGAATTATAAAAAGAGGAATATGGTTTTCGATTTGTAAAATTTGAAAAAAATACGAAGTGTATTTTCGTAAGTCGATATAAGTGGACTTTTACAAGTAGTATATCCATTTTTCAGAAATTACAATTAAAATAATAATAAAAAAAGCACAAGAGTTAAAAAAATTACTATAATAAATTAAATAGATTTATTAGTATTATCTTCCTCTTCAATAACAATTTAACAGTTAAATGTCTGGTTGTCCCTCCCTGACAATTTCAAATTGTCTAGGTAATTGATAATTTGAAGGAAGTGGATTTATTAAAAAAATCAACAAACAAAAAACAAGTTTAAAAAAAAAATATCATTCATCTATTTTATTTGGGCCATCTATTGAGCCGGCTTGAGCCTTGACTGAGGATTGAACCTTTCTCCCCAGGAACGATTCAATCGCGCTAACAACTGGGCCAAATCCCGATTGGGTAGGACCGATATTTATTTCGTATATCAACTGCTGTAATGTCATCAGATTTCAGAGAAATGCTTTCATGTCCGCGTGTGTGTACGCGATTGCCACCAAAATTTGATAGAATGCGTTGTCATCGAAAACGAATCTCAGCTCGATCGGAAGTCGGGAAGTGGGTTAATTTCCGCTTCCAAGATATGCATTAATTATTTATTTATTAGAGTTATTATAAAACATTGATATTCATTACCGAAAACAAAATTCAAATTCAAATAGATGCAATTAAAAACCAGCACTGAGCCGGTCGTAATATATTTTTTTATTATCGCTGCAACATTAAACTGTCCTTCAAAACAACTTCACACATAAAATCAGAACACTTTGACTGCCGTGCTGTGTCTTGATTGCGACAACAATCGGATTGTTCATAAAAAACTTTAATTAATGATCATTCAGGTGGTTTTATTACAACTATTAACAGGAGAAATTAATCCAAACGATATAACCACACATTACCAAACACGCATAATCAGTTATCAACGAAATACAAAATCTACTTTTCTTCAACGAGTTTTTTTGGTAAAATGTCGATTGTTTTTTTTCTCTGTGTATAAATTGGAGCATTGCTAAATAAATAATGTTCGTAGCGCTGGTTGGTTGGTTGAGCGGTCACTAACTGGATCACTACTACAAATGTTGACCAGTGCAAGGCAATTTGACTGAAATAAAATACGTTAAGGTGAAACACTACGAAGTTTTAAATTATGTGTTATTGCAGATGCTTTAATTAAATACTGCAAGGAGAACACATCTTGGCCTCTGTAGTAATCGAATATATAACATCTTTTTCATTATAATAATAAGAACTGCTTTAAAGCCATAAGCTTATTCCGAACAAGTACCGATTTATAAAATATTTCTCTTTAACACTTTAAGCTTTCAAAGTCTTAAGTAACATATGTTATTTTTTAAGATAATATCTATACATTTGTAAAGCCGAAACGGTAATTATATGAAATTGCCTCGATAGAAAAAAATCGCAAAGTAAAAATTATTAAAAACATGTTATGTTCTGTTATAGGTTAGAATAACATCAGAGTATCTTTAAATGCAACTCAAGCAATTTTCGAGATATTTTTGCTGGTTCCATGATAACTCAACACAGTGACAATTCAATACACTTTTAAAAAATGATATAAAGTCATTAGAAACGATGAAAAAAAAAATATTTTAACCTTACCTAACCAAGTTAATAAACTTTTTGTTTCATCACTTTCCATGACTATATATAACTTTTTAAAGATGTGATGAATTATCATTGTGATGATTTATCCGGTTACCATTTTTGCTATATTTCAAACAAGTAGTGTTTAATTAAATATTTTCACCATTTTCGCTTAATTATTATCGTATTTTGAAAATAGCACACTCCCTCTTAACATTCGCATTTACGTATCTCCCTTTCAAACTGTCTTTGAAGGTTTACTACGGAGCCTAAACAAACAAGTCTATCGAGCCGATGACGATGGACGAGTGCTGACGGAAAAGCTGATGAAAAATGTATAGAATGATTCCGAAAAGCAAAGGTTTAATGACAAATGTTTGTAAGTTTGACAGGAAGTTGTGACGCTAATGTATGTAGTTAGTATAAAAATATTAAACATTTCTGTAAGTATTGAATACCATAATAAGTGTGAAAGTATTGGCGGCCTTTGAAATTAATCTTTTTATCAATCACTTTAATATGGTTTCTATAATAATATTATTTTTGTTTTACCATAACATATCCCTTTCCCTGATGTTTTATTTGTTGTTCTACAAAATATTATTTTGTTATTCTTACATAAATCATGTACGACTACCATAATATGGGCATGGTAGTAGAGAAAATCACCAAAATTGTCATCATTTAAAATTTATTTTAAAAAATATTAAAAATAGACGTGCATTGATCGAGTACATATGGATATTACTTTGAAATAGTAAAACTTAAATCAATAACTATCTCTTCTTCCGTTACTTTGTGGCGTCATTTTTAATGAAATGGTTTCTTTGTCAGGATATAATAAGAAACTTTTGGTTCCGAAACTTGTTGATTATTATTGATAAAAAGTGGTGTATGGAAGGGTTTCATTTTCATGTAACCTATAAAAAGTGGTGTTTAAAAGGGTTTCATTTTCATAAACTGTATCTATCTATAAATAATGGTGTTTAAAAGGGTTTCATTTTCATGTAACCTATAAAAAGTGGTGTTTAAAAGGGTTTCATTTTCATAAACTGTATCTATCTATAAATAATGGTGTCTAAAAGGGTTTCATTTTCATAAACTGTATCTATCTATAAAAAGTGGTGTTTAAAAGGGTTTCATTTTCATAAACTGTATCTATCTATAAATAGTGGAGTTTAAAAGGGTTTCATTTACATAAACTGTATCTATCTATAAAAAGTGGTGTTTAAAAGGGTTTCATTTTCATAAACTGTATCTATCTATAACAAGTGGTGTTTAAAAGGGTTTCATTTTCATAAACTGTATCTATCTATACATCTGTATAATATACAGATGAGTGTCTCTTTGGGTGAATCATTTTACATAATACATGTACATATTGGATTTGTACTATTGTTTTTGTGAATGAATGAATGAATGCAAATCTTGGAGGTGGAAATTAACCCACTTCCCGACATCCGATCGAACTGAAACTCGGCAGGTTGACTTGTTGTAGATGACAATGCATTCTATCAAGTTAAATATTATTTTTTATACTACTATCTTTGGTGGCAATCACGCATATACGCGCCGAGATATATATGCATTTTTCTAAAATTGGATGACATTGCAGCAGTTAATATACGAAATAAATCTCGGTCCTACCCGATCGGCATTTGGCATTAGTTTTAAGCCATTTTTAAAATTCACAACAGTTTAAGAGCCAGTCCCTGGGGAGGAAGGTGGGACGGACACGCCGCCTCCCGCGCTCCTTGCAACTTGGTTTGTTCCCCTTTCCTGATACACTCGTCTATTAATTTGAATGGTTCAATATAAAAAAAATATATTTCTAAGACGAAGTATTATGAAAACTTAGAAACTCCTGACAGTCCCGACAGTGGGAGTGAAGAACAATCGCTAAATTGAGAGGAAATGTTGCACCGATTGTTAAATTCATTTAACGAAACCACCCATTCTTTCTAAAATAATTCATGCAGGTAATGTAATTTTCGAATTAAATAAACATCTTCGATATTTGGCGAAAAAAACTATTATAATTCGGCTTTGGTGACAAAACGATGCGCCGGTAACTAACTATTCAAACAAAACACCTTTAAAATGTGTAATTAGCAACCCGGATAGCAGCAACTCAAACAGATGTTTGAAGATACGCTGACAACTGAATTACTGAATCCCAAGCGTAATATATCATTATTACGTAGGTACTTTACGTAATTCGACAATAAGTAGCTAGCAAACAGTACACCAAACGCTGAATTAAATAGCAATTAATAACAACAGCTGTTTTAAGTTCATCATTGCGATCTGATTTGAATATTTGACATATTTCTCAACTTATAAATACTAATTAGAAACGATACGGTAGTCGCGCGGTAAACAATGCTAAATAAAAAGCGAACGCATCTCCATTGTTGATCACGTGTCGAATCACCGTTGTCACGAGTTACCCGCCCACCTACCTCAACGACAAGCAAAACAAAGCCACCGAGTAAAAAAATAAGGAAAACTCAACGATTGTATTTTGATAATGTGCGGAGTGATTGTTGCTTTTTTACTCAGGAGCAGAATCACGGCGTCTGTAGTGGCGGGTCACCTGAGAAAAGCGAACGCAGCCGCGGATCACGCGGGAAAACGCCTCGGTAATAGGTAGACGGAAAATGGAGTATTCAACAATTTACTGTCAAATGGAGATTAAACACGTTTATTAAGACGTCATAAAGGAGGAATAAATCAATCATTATCAAATAATCATGTGGCATAAGACCAGACCGATAGCGAAATATTACAATAAATGTCTGGGTAATTAAAAGAGTCATGTTTAAAGTAAATAAAATTAACGTTTGGAAGTACATTATTATGTATTCTAGGTGTGGGGTACTTTTTCCTACGTCGTTAATATTATATTTACTGTAATAAAAATTAGGCACCTGCAATATGTCGCTATACAGGGTGTCCGGGGGTAAAGTGCGCTAACTTCGGAGAGTGATTCTACTTAATACCTGGCTGGTCAGTGGCTGAGTTGGCATCGCGTTTGGGTCCCACCCAGGCGTCATACGTTTAATGGCTCGGCTGGCTAGGTCCTCCATCACGATACAAGCAACATTTTCCGCTTACAGTGGTGGTAGTAGGAGATTTTCAAAGATGGTCAGGTTATTCGTAACCCGGGAATGTTATAAATAGAAAATATACATAACTTTTCTCGAAATTACAACGTTTTAAGGTAGTTTTTAGGTTAAAAAAGATGAATTGTTTGTATGGGAAATAAATATTCTTTTAATTCCTATGTCTGTGCTTGTATGGAAAAATATTTTAGTATGGGAAAAAAAATTTGGAATTTCGAAATTTATTCATCTTGTTTACTTCTACCATCACGTAGAATCACCTCCCGAAGTTAGGGCACTTTACCCCCGGACACACAGTATATCGAGAAATTCAGCGTTCATTGAAACGTAATTTATTGAAAAATCTAATGGTCCATTATCGATGGTCATAAAAATTTCACGTAATCTGAAAAAATACAACTATCGAGAGAAAAATAAGGAAATATGCGGGAAGCAAAAAGTTTAATTTACCCCATTTATTATGAAATATTGTAATATAAAATCATGTTAAGAAGCTAAGTTTTGGCCATAGATTCATGAAAAATATATTAATTCTATAAATGGAGTCAGTAAATATATCAACAGTACCCCCAAACTTGTTTCCCAGATTATGAATCCTATTGGTTTGAGAGTGTGACTGATAGTTGATTGTGTATGTATTGCAGAAAAATATTACATTTTGTCTCGTGTTCCTAGTCGGTACGTGGAATTTAATAGTGGCGACGATGACTGTGATACAACCAGGTCTGACATGTTATTAGATGCAATTGATTCATAAAACTGACGTAATTAATGTATTCAATTAGAATATATTATTTTAGTGGAAGAAAGCATATTATATTGTTACAAAATTGAATGTATTACATGATGTTTAACTTTCAATTCAGTATCCATTTAATTTGCATGTCTAAGTTCTGGGGTCTACGTTCCGCAGCCTCCGTCGAAAAGTTGTTGACTGTTTAAGCTACCGTAGAGGAATAGAACACTACCTATTAAATACAATGCCATTGTCATACCAGTTGTCACGTATGGTGCGAAGTCATGGACAATTATTTTAAAACAGAAAGTTACTTCTGGTATTAAAATCGTCCTTATAATGATCCTAGCCCGATACAAGGTATAGGCAGCGGAACGTGGAGATAATTAAATTAAAATTTGAAATAATTTAAAATTATTTCATTTGACAAAGAACATTTTTGGACCCAAAATTTAGAGACAAATGTATTTCAAAAATAAAGTTTTTTTTTATTGAATGTGAAAGCAAGATAAAACGAAATTAATACATAGATACAAACAAGTTTAAATAAAATGTTTTAATTACCTGCTTCTATGGAAACAACCAAGGAGTTAGTTTTCCTTGAAAAACTATAAATATCACAGGTAAATATATAAATTCTTCAAGCCCCACCGCACAATCAGTAAACACTACTAACTGACTTGAAATTTCAAAATGAAGAATGTTTGAAATGGCTTATCTTATCGTCAGAACATAATAAAAATAATACATTTACCAACAGATAATGATCGGTTGACGCATTGTGGGAAAGCTGTAACAGGTAAACGCGTTTGTTGGGCAAATATCGCCAATTTACATGTAGATTAAACTACACAGTACCTAATGATAACTGACTGATAACTCAATAACATAACACCTGTCAAATAATGCATTATTCAATTGCGATTAATTGACCTACATAAAGTCTTAATATTTGTGGAGCATCCATCAAAAACAGGATTATAATATTACTAATAATGTTTGTTTATTTCAGCTGAACACAGCGGTGAGTGCAATACTCTGTCATATAAAAACGTACATCTAAATAAATTACATGATATAAATTTGAAAATAAAACCTATTTAGCACTTGATGCCACGGTGGCTTGAGGGAAATTCTCCATCATTGGTGTAGGTGCGCGACCTGCTACTGGGCGACGGCCTGGACAAGAGTGTTTTCCGATCTCGGTTGTAACAAGTAGCAAGGATGGGAGAAAGGTAACCACCGAAACGATTCTATTTAATAAACTTGCGGGACGAAGGAGTATTGGGAGATCAAGTATATCTACACAGGAGGCACCGATGGGAAATAAGTTTTTTTTTTCTAACAAAAAACATTTGGCATAATACATATATATATATTTAGAGAATAGATACCCGCGAAGCTGCCACATGGCTGCAGGTTCGTCAAAATATTGTTCGGGTACTGACTAAAAATAAAAATCGAGAGCATTTTTCGACATTACTTTTGCCCCACCTTGTTTAAAAAAGCAAAAACAAAAGCAGACTTTGACTCCCGCAAGATAAAATCTTTGTTTCGATGATTGTATATGAAATATACAATCTATAGATAATCAATGATTACGGAAAAGGAGATGTTCGTAGGAGCTGCTTATTAAATACGTCAAGCAATAAGGAGAGAGGGAAGTACACTTTATCTCTAAATATATTGTGTAAGATAAAGGGGAGGGGGATCGGCATGTGACCTACCTCATGAACTAAAACTTTCACACAATACAAAAATGTGTATATTCTTAGTATGCCTTACGAGTATATCACAACGAATATTGGTAATATGCATAAAAATCGCTTGGCATACGGAATTTAGAAACGCTCGTTTTGGAGCGCAAGTGGTTTTTATTTATTTTGTAAACAATTTTTTAAGAAAGAAAATGTTAACCAAGGGAAACTGTCACAGATAATCTTAGCCATAATATTGTATACATATAGCCATAATTATATTAATTATACTCAAGGGAAACCATAGAAAAAGATTCAATTTATTAAAAGCATATTTTTTGCTGATCATAATGTAAACTGATTCGTAGTAAAAATTAATCAAAATGGTTATTTAGCATTAACCGTTTGGGTGCCAATCGTTGATTTTCGTCGATTCGTGTTTTAACGAAGATTGCCGATCGTCGATTTCCGTCGATTGCGTCAGTCGTGTTCTGATTCGCGCGTACGTCTGTGCGTAAAATTCTCATTTTTTCGAAACGCCTGGACTTCGGGATCCTCCTCCGCGTGATTCTAAACCAATATTCTTTAATAAAACACTGAAAAAATCATCGAAATCCTTGAAAATTCAAAGAATTTATGGGGTTTTAAAAAAATATATAGTTTCATAAAAAATAATGTTTTTTTGGTGGCATTTTACAAGAAACTGTATGAATTTTTTTGGCACTCAAACGGTTAAGATTTGCCTTAAAATCTTTTAATTTTCTACTAATATCAGCAGTAGGAATGAGGGTTCGATGCAGCTCGTAATTTGAGAAGTAGGTCTAAGCTAAATTTTATATAGTAAAGAGGGAGAAAGGTGATAAAAAATTGCACTAATTTGCATGACGTAATAAATACGTGGACGACCAAACCAAATATTCTAACATTGTCATTAAAAACAAAAACTGCGAGTCCGAACGGAAATATTAAAAATAAATAGGCACCTAATAATAATTTAACTTTCGAGGTTTTTCCTGCCATCACTACAGTGCATTACACATTACATGAATAAACATTTCATAAAATAATATTCAATGTTACTCCTCGAATAATGTAATGTAAAAAATGTACCTAACTAGAATCCCATTATTATAATTCATATCATGCATCACGCATCATTGTCCGCGGTATGAAGGACGTTCCGCATGTATTCCACATACATGAAAGCGACCTCAACGATTATGACAGTATGGTCCGTGCAGTACGATTTTTAGAATAAGTTTTAAAATCTATGTCATCGTGAGAGCATATACTCCGTGACGAAAATATATGTTTCATAATTTACTGTACGTGGCAGTCAGATTTTGACGGATGAAAATTGAAGTGGAACTTCTTTTTAAAAATTAAATAAATAAAAGATTGAAAAGTTTTTTCACAATACCGCTTTGCTTTCAGAGCAAAAATCAATAATATAAGATATAGTACACAATAATTAATACAGTAATTTTCCTCGATATAAATGTCGTCATTTCATAGTGAAAATTAATAAGACTATGCAAAAATTAACCCGTAAATAACGAAGTTTTTATACTATAGTAAATCTATTATCAAATGTCTATTAAAGAAATAAAAAATAAAATAAAAATTGGTTGACTGAGGATTGATCCTATCTACCCAGGAACTGGGGTCGACAACTCACCGAGACAAATAAACTGAAAAGACCGACATTTATTTCGTATATTAACTGCTGTAATGTCATTCGTATTCATATGTACGCGATTGCCACCATTGTTGATAGAATGTATTGTCATCGACAACGCGAATATCTGCCGAGTTTCAGCTCGATCGGATGTAGGGAAGTGGGTAAATTTCCAGTTCCAACATCAGCATTAATTAATTTATTCTCGAAAACATACCTAAGTGAAATTCAAATACATAGATGTATTTAAAAGTAAGATATTCAATGTATATTTATGTTATAATAGCTGTACCCCGCCACGCTTTGCTGTGGCTCAGTCTGTATGTGAAAAGAAACAATAGCGCGTGTTGCTTTTACCTCCAACAGATGGCGCTGTTTTTCAAAAAAGCATAATTTTATCTGTCACAGGTGATATCATATGATTTATGATTTTGAACAAACGAACATTTACATTTATATTTATATAGATAGATGGATGGAAGATAGAAGATTACAGAGCATTGTTTTCGCAATACTTAATAAATTCAATTAAAGGCATTTCGTGTGCGCTGAGCTGCTTTTCCAAATTTTAGGATTAAATTTGACAAAAAGGTGATTAATTACCGCTTAAATTTTTATTTACATCCGCGGTACTAAATTTTAAAAGGGCAAATGATTTGAAAGCATTTCGAGATTTTAGGTTATTGACAGATTGATTGATGGATTGATTTGTAATATCAATTATGTTGCAAAAAATCTATGCTTGACGGCTACCGTGGTCGAGGGTTCGAATCCCGGCGTGCGAAAGTTAGTTTTATTTGTAGAATTTCTGTTATTTCATAATTTATTAATTTAAAAATAATATTACATGTAAAATAATAAGTATACTTGAGGCATGTTCCACAGCACGGAAGATACACCCATTATCGTCCTGGTGTAAGGACCACCATTCAGAATTGAAAAGTTGCTTGAAATGGCTTTAGTCATGTTTGGTGACCAGATCTGAATAGCCAGCTATTCCTCCACCTTCCTCTTCCCCATCTCCTTCCCTTTCCAACTACCTTCAGCCTCACAACATACCCCAATTAAGGATGCCAGTATCTCACTGGATCCATACGGTTGGGAGCAGATGGGAATTTTTAGAAAGTAACAAATAGCTATTATGTACCCTAAATATTTTCATTAATTACTTTGGACACTAATACAGCTTTTAAAAAAATGACATACTCCATAAGCTTTTATAAGGATATAATTTCTGATTCGTAAAAATTCTAAATCGGTATGGCCCGGTATATCAGTGGATTTTAAGCTAGGCTTGTTTAGAATGTCGAGCTTAGCACGGCTTGGAATCTGTATATAGGTCGGAATCATCAGCAATATTAAACGTATTGTCTATGATTTTAATAGAGAGACGTGTTGATTTTGATTTTTGAGATGATTTTGTTCCCACTTCAATCAGCATGGTGCTGTATGCGAGGATACTAATTATAAATAGCATTTGTTTTGCTGGAATCAATGCACTATTCGTGAAATCATGACAAACAAACCGCTGAAAACACTGTCCTGACGTTAAAAAAATTCTCTTCTAATACCTTACCTTTAATTATTTTAGATTGATTATTAATTAATAATGTCAACATCCCTCATCGCTCGATGAAAATAACAGTACGTATTGATAAAAATATGCAATTTACGTATTTTTCGATGAGATGTGACGTAATTACTCACGTAAATGTCATATTTTGGCGTTTAAAAAGGTGTTTAAAAAGGGAACTATTCTGCGGCTTATAAGGTCTTAAGCGGCCGATTTAGCCTGCTTGAATTTGATCGAGGAATGTCGCACATAGCGAGGATACAGACTGACTGATATACCGGGCCTATAAGGAATAAATCCGGCAATCAACAATACTGACTATAATATATACAGTCGTCTACATTCAATTTGTTCACGATTAGAGAAAATTTGCACTATGCATCTCGTAAAAAAAGAAAGAAGATATTTGAAGAATTTATACATATTTCTTTTGTATTCAGGTAGAATAGCACGTCAATCACGATACGACTTATACGTAGATCATAACAGGTAATTTGAGGGTTTTGTGATACTGATAAAACTAGATTGTCATTCAGCCACTCAGTGTTTAAGTCATTTGACATGTTCACACAGATACGGTGAAATACTTGACACTTCATTTAAATTACTCTAGGTGAATCGTTGGGCTATGACGCGCATAATGCTATCCATTATCTATAGAAGATAGTTCCTGGAAATCATTCGAAACGAAACGAGATAATGATAAACAAATCATTTATAAAATGTATGGGAAAAAACAGATGTCAAAGAAATGTAAACGACGAAAAATTAAAAGAACTGCTAAACAATATATGTACACAAAACCAGGGAGGAATAATTACAGGAACTGCAGAACGTTCGACCGGTCGGTGGTTGAGTTTACATCGCGTTTGGGTTCCACCCTGGCGTAGTGTGTCCAATTGATCGGCTGGCTAAGTCCTCCATCACAACCCGAGCAACCTTCTACGCTTACTGTGGTGGTAGTAGGAGATTTTCAAATATTTTCAGATCATTCGTAGCCCTGGAATGTTTGTCTTTCTTTGAAAAAAAATAAAGAACACTGCAGGTTATCCACCGCTTACCCGCCCTGGTATAAGTAACAGATGGTTACTCCTTCAGGGCTCTCACTAGGACTCTAATTTTTTTTTGGTTAAACGACTCTACATTTATTATAAAAATAATCTAGACACCCAATGTCCCTGCATAGTGACATTGGGGGTCTAGATTCATCAGTCGTTTTTTTCTTTCTCGTATCGTCGGTTTTTCATAGATATTCTCAGAAACAACTTTCGGTTATATCCTTCGTTTATACTCGTGCGCCGTTTCTTGTTCCAACGTTCAAAAGAAAGGACAATATAATACACATGGAAAATCAATGCCATTGACGTTTAAACACCGAAAGAGCTGTCACAATCTATACAGGGTGTATCGGCACGTACCCGACAAACTTTAACCAGCTATTCCTTAGCATATTTGGAGTAAAAAATCTTATGTGCACTTTGCTGTCCGGTAACGTTTTTTTTTTATAAAAAATTTATTATTCATATTTTCACCACATGTCACCACTGTTTTATCCTTTGTCAAAGTTTGAAAACCCATCTGGCAATATTTTATTCGAATTCCGTTGAATAATGAACGTGTGGACCTATATTGGCACACTTTTACAATCACAACGAAATGGCACGGCACCATTCGTCTCATTTTTAACTATTATTATTTACTGTGTGCGAAAGAGCGAAGACGCTTTTCGACATACTTGCTTATAACAGCTGTTGAATACGAAAAGCAATCCCAATGACAGTGATGTAGTGTGGAAATTTTTAATTTTTTTGTTTTTAATTGAAAAAAAATGCTACCGGACAGCAAAGTGCCCATAACATTTTTTACTCCAAATGTGCTAAGGAATAGCTGGTTTAAGTTTGTCGGGTTAGTGCCGATACACTCTGTATACATAAAACCAGGGAGGAATAATTACAGGAACTGCAGAACGTTCGACCGGTCGGTAGTTGAGTTTACGTATCGTTTGGGTCCCACCCTGGCGTAGTGTGTCCAATTGATCGGCTGGCTAAGTCCTCCATCACAACCCGAGCGACCTTTTACGCTTACTGTGGTGGTAGTAGGAGATTTTCAAATATTTTCAGATCATTTGTAGCCCTGGAATGTTTGTCTTTCTTTGAAAAAAATAAAGAACACTGCATTTTTGTTGTTTGTTTTTGGGGTGTTATGCCGTGTTGCGCTAACTCCTTCTTTAGCCGAAGTTTCGGACAGCGTTGCAGTGTCCATCATCAGGGCAGATCCGGTAGATCCGAAGATGTGTAAATTTTGGTTGTCGAGTTTGTGCTTATTTATTTGTGGCCTGGGCCCGTCCACTGAACAGAAGAACAAGAACACTGCAGGTTATCCACCGCTTACCCGCCCTGGTATAAGTAACAGATGGTTACTCCTTCAGGGCTCTCACTAGGACTCTAATTTTTTTTTGGTTAAACGACTCTACATTTATTATAAAAATAATCTAGACACCCAATGTCCCTGCATAGTGACATTGGGGGTCTAGATTCATCAGTCGTTTTTTTCTTTCCCGTATCGTCAGTTTTTCATAGATATTCTCAGAAACAACTTTCGGTTATATCCTTCGTTTATACTCGTGCGCCGTTTCTTGTTCCAACGTTCAAAAGAAAGAACAATATAATACACATGGAAAATCAATGCCATTGACGTTTAAACACCGAAAGAGCTGTCACAATCTATACAGGGTGTATCGGCACGTACCCGACAAACTTTAACCAGCTATTCCTTAGCATATTTGGAGTAAAAAATCTTTTGTGCACTTTGCTGTCCGGTAACGTTTTTTTTTAATAAAAAAATTATTATTCATATTTTCACCACATGTCACCACTGTTTTATCCTTTTCAAAGTTTGAACACCCATCGGGCAATATTTTATTCGAATTCCGTTGAATAATGTACGTGTGTACCTATATTGGCGCGCTTTTACAATCACAACGAAATGGCACGGCACCATTCGTCTCATTTTTGACTATTATTATTTAGTGTGTGCGAAAGAGCGAAGACGCTTTTCGACATACTTGCTTATAACAGCTGTTGAACACGAAACGCAATGCCAATGACAGTGATGTAGTGTGAAATTTTTTTTGTTTGTTTTTAATTGAAAAAAAAATGCTACCGGACAGCAAAGTGCCCATAACATTTTTTACTCCAAATTTGCTAAGGAATAGCTGGTTAAAGTTTGTCGGGTTAGTGCCGATACACCCTGTATACATATAATACAAAATTGAATGTTTCTCTGTTCGTCCCCTACAGAATCATAAACTACTGGACCGATTTCGCTGAAAATTTCAAAGTTTGTTCTTATTAGTGTCAGGAGTGGCTTGAATGGTTGAATAAGTCGGGGACGCCCGAAGAAGACTTAACGCATTATCTCTGAATTGGAATGCGAAACGGAGTCGAATCAAAGACGATATAAGGTAGTTTTTTTAACAGTAACAATGTGGATTTATGGATGGCTTCATACAATCGACTACTAAAGAAACTGGTGTGGGCTCAAAGCCGTGGTTCAGTCGACAATGCTCCGAAGCAGTTCGACGAAAAAACGCGGCTTACCGAGCCTACAACACATCTCGAACGCCCGAAAGCAGATTAGCATACAACAAATCGGCAAAGGAATGCAAGAGAATCATTAATAGGTCAAAATTCGAACACGACCTGCAGATCAGCAAAAAGCTGGCTGCCTGCCCGCATGGCAGCAGAGCATTCTGGTCGCTTGCGGGCTCAATAGGTCGAAATTTTTGCAAACCCAGTTTGCCACCTCTTACCAGACTTGACGGCTCACTAGCAAACACCGCCACCGAAAAGGCTAACTTATTAGGGAAAATGTTTGCGGAAAACTCGACCCTCGACGACGGGGGTGCTGTTCCGCCGTCGGTTCCTCACTGCGGCTTCTATATGAAAAAGCTGAGGATCCGGCATCGGGATGTACTCCACGTCATACGGGGGCTCGATGTTAACAAAGCTAGTGGACCTGATGGAATACCTGCCCTGGTATTGCAGAGGTGTGCTGCGGAAATAGTTCCGGTTTTGACAAAGCTCTTCAAAATGTCCCTGAAGTGTGGCACTGTGCCCTCTGGTTGGAAAAAAGCGGTAATTCACCCTATTCCCAAGAAAGGTGACCGCTCCAACCCGGCCAACTACCGCCCCATAGCGATCACATCAGTTCTGTCCAAAGTGATGGAACGTGTGATCAACGACAAACTGCTCACATACCTCGAGAAGAACAAAATTATCAACGACCGTCAATACGGATTCCGGCGGAACCGCTCGTGCGGTGATCTTCTCGCGTATGTGACGCATGTTTGGGGGCGGTGCCTGGAACGTCACGGTGAGACCCAAACGGTCGCACTAGACATATCCAAGGCCTTTGACCGGGTCTGGCACCGAGGACTTGTCAACAAATTGCATTCTTACGGACTTCCCGCATCCCTGTGTACGTGGATTGCTAACTTTTTAAGGGATAGGTCGATTCAGGCGGTTGCTGACGGTTTCACCTCTTCCTCGCACTCCATAAATGCTGGCGTCCCACAGGGATCGGTTCTGTCTCCGACTTTGTTTTTGTTGCACATCAATGACCTTTTGACATGTGCACCGATTCATTGTTACGCGGATGACAGTACAGTTCATGATAGCTTTTTGTTTGATAAGCCCCCAAAGGGCACACAAACTCCAACGGCTCAGAGGGCTTTGAAGCAGAGAATGGACGGTTATCTCGAGAGTATTTCCTCCTGGGGTAAAAATAATCTCGTCGAATTTAATGTTTCAAAGACCCAATCCTGTCTGATTACGTCTAAAAGGGATCCAAATGATAATCTAGTCTCCTTCAACGGAAGCAATCTTCCGAACAGGCCTTCCATTGATATGCTTGGTGTAACTATAAGTGACCAGCTCAGGTACGGGGGCTCCATCGAAGCCAGAGTAAAGTTGGCCTCTCAGAAGCTGGGCGTACTGTACAGGGCCCGCAGATACTTTAATAGTACACAACTGCTCACCCTGTACAAATCGCAAGTGCGCCCTACGGTCGAATTTGGCAGCCATCTCTGGTCTGGAGCCCCTAAATACCTGAAAAAAACCCTTGACTCTGTGCAGAAACGGGCGGTCCGTTTGATAGATTCCCCAATCTTAACAAACGGACTGCAATCTTTAGAGCACAGGCGTCAGGTAGGTATGCTGTCCTTGTTCTATCGGTATTACAATGGAATATGCTCTGAGGAACTAGCGTCATTGATCCCTTCGGCACCGGTGCGTAGTCGGGATACACGCCAAACGCGCGCCCAACATTTGTACACAGTTGACACTTGTCACATGAGAACGGGTCGCTTCTACGATTCGTTCTTAAGTTCAACAGCTCGGCTGTGGAACGAACTGCCGGCCTCTGTGTTTCCTCCCTCCTACAACATGGGACTCTTCAAGACCCATGTTCACTCCTTCCTCTCCACAAAAAGACCCTCCACACAGCATCCCCAAAGATGACATAGGCCCTGAGGGAAATTATTTTCTTCAGGGCCTCCTGTGTGGAGTAAATATAAAAAATAAAAAAATTTAACAATACAACATAAAGTGCATTAGAGAATAAAGTGCAGAGAAGTGGAGAACGCCCGTAAACTGTTTTAATTCTTTATAATACTATAATTTTCATCTTAAAAATACACCCTGTTTTCAGGTACACTATAATTCACAACAACAACAACAAGCTAGTAATAAAATAAATATAAAAAAAAAACAATATTAAATAATCTATTTTACGTTATAAAAAAAATTGAATTCTAAAAAAAAACAATAATACTTTATATGAAGTAATACTAACAGGTTTCACAGCTGTCAGATAAATAAGAATAATAAAAGTTATAAACTGCTTACTAACTCACTAAAAATACGATTTTTATGAACAAGTACCAAATGCAATCAGATTTGAGAAATATGAAAAAAAATGCTTAATAATATTATCAAACTAAGCATTTATTTTTCTTGGTTGAGCAATACCAAAGAGTTATAAAACTCATTATACTAGACACGACCAATGAAGTTTTATTATTTTGGAACATAATACGAGAGTATTGTAGGGTAAATTATAGGGAGTTTACATCTCCCGAAAGTAATAACAACATTACTTTTACCCACAGTTATGTGAGACTGGTATCACTGTAAACCTGCGCGCGATTTCATTCTCTCTCCAGTGGTCTAGCCGCCGTTTTAGCCCTAAATCTCCTCTAACGTACGCGATCTGTTTTGTTCATAAAATTATTGTAACGTGAGTTTTTTTTAAATAAAAACTAAATTGAAAATATTCGAATTCTCATTTTTATACACCGAGAGTAATCACGCAACCTTGGATTCTGCGGATCGGAGAACCACAGAATCATTTAGCCAACAACACATTAAAATTGGCGATAATTACAATCCTCCAAAGCATAAACAGATTTTCAAAATCAAAGTGAAATAGATTTTTATTACAATATTTAAATTTGTCATAAAATAGCTTTCATCCCGTTTATCATAGCTACAAGGACAGATGCTAAACCGTTGCCATATCCTACTAATTAGTCACGCACGATTGAACAGCACCATACACGTATATATTACCCAACGATCATGATAGTCTGATTACTGAGCGAATCTTGGCACACAGAGAACTAGATGATAAAGAATAATACCTGGAAACAGAGGTACAAACATGGGGCCTTGGTACGAATGTTATCAGGTTCGGTCATTTCACAACAATCATAACAACAACTAGGCAATGAATGTCCTAGAATCTAGATCAGTCTTTCTCAAAGTAGGCGATAACGTCCCCTTGTGGGCGCTGGAGGCTTTCAGGGGGGCAGTAGAAGGCTCAAAGAAAATTAGGGGGCGTTAAGTAAATCTAGATGGGCGACGGCAGACAAATTCTATCTATAAAAATCTGACGGAATCTAGCTGATTTAAATAATAATAGTTTTATTTACTTCTTTATAACCGTATGAATTAAGTACGAGTTTTATGTCCCCTTATTGAAACATTATTTGATCTCTTAACTATCCCGCAGCCAAGTGGGGGAGTGGGTAGTCCCCAAAATTACTATCCTCCTTATATTAGCTTAAATACTTTACATATCATTTTAATACATAAGTTACCATTAATAATCGACTGAATAATTGAGATTTCTATGGTTTAAAAGCCCATAAGACAGAAAAATGCATGGGGTCGTCGGAAGACCCATTTGGTTACAGACGTTTTGTTTGGCATCTTGGCCTGTAAAGAGTTAAATAGGATAAGGATCACACCCTATTTATCCTATCCATTAGCATGCTTAAAAATTATATTCGCATTAACTGTTTTTAAAATACGCAACACGTGGTAATGTAAAAAGGTAAGTTAAAAATATGGAGGGCAGTTGTTTTTTTATCTCAGGCGGTGGTCGAAGTAAGTTTGAGAACCTATGGTCTAGATCAAGGCTGCTCAACCTTTTTAACAGTTGGGCGAAATTGACGATTTTGAATCATTGGCGGGCCACTGAATACCTGGCGGTTCCTATTTCCATGGGGGGGGGGGTTGTTAGAGAATTTCTATAAAACAATGAGTGTGCTCCCCACAAAATATTTGAAATCCATGGGGGGGGGGGGTTGTTACGGAACTTCGCTGAGAAAAAACTCCGCGCACCCTAAAACATCATATGTGATTCCCCACAACAATTTTTCGAATTCCATGGAGGGGGGGGGGGGGGTGGCTACAAGATTCAATTTCGGACGCATGAAATATTATATCAAAAACCAGTGTATTTTTGTTTAAAAAGTCACTTATAATTCGTTCGCGGGCCACAATGTGGCCCGCGGGCCTGGGGTTGGGCAGCCTTGGTCTAGATTATATTAAGATATCTGAAGAAAACTATAATACTACGATAAGGAAAATAGATGTATCAGTAAAGGTTGCCACTCACTGGCCAAGCACAATTTGTAAGGAAGTGTGAGTAGGTACTTACATAAATAGCCGTTGAAAATAAATAATAATAATATAATGGCGGACACTTTTAAAATTATCCAATGAAAAGTGGAGTAAAACGATAAGGACAACAACAAAAGGGATAGTTTATGCAGGGTGAACAATGTTTTTAATTTGTTTGGGAGGCGGGTGTGGGTACCGCCGCCCCCGCAAACCATTTAATAGATAAACAACACCTCTACCATAGGTTACCCTAAGTGGTTCGCTAAGTCTGGTGACTTAGCAGAGTTGCCCGGTTCATGGGGTGAGGTTTATCCGGGTCTTGGCGGTGGATGTGTAATGTGTATGGCCACCAAGTTCATGGCAAGCCAGATGGGGAGAGCCTGGTTGAAGGAGACCTTTTGATCTCTCCAATAGTACTCTCTCGGAACATCGTCTTGCACCGCAGTGGGAGGGATGGATTCACAGATTCCTACCCACCCCTTGTACCGTTTTTCTACCCAGAAATTCCCATCCTTCCTTTCCTAAAAAGACCCTCCACGCCGCAATCCCAAAAGATGACAACATAATAAAAGCAAAAATATATAAATAAAAAAATATTATTACTGGCGGAAATTAGATGAAATAATCTGATGAAAAGGGCCTAGATAATAATTAACAACCAACAACTGAGGTGTCTATAATAGGTTAAGTTTACGGGGGCGAACATGTGTAGCCATTGCTAATAATATTATACTGGCGGACATTATTAAATATAGGTATCTGGTGAAAAGGGGCGTAAGACGATGAGGATAAAAACGCGACTGCAGGCCTTTAACGAATGAATTGACATGATTCCTAACAAAGTATCAGTTAAAAGTGTTTAATGAGGACGGCGGAACACGTGTTCATACAAATATTGATATTGACATTCTGAATTGTCGCATTCCGTCATGATATTTATTAGGAAAAAAACATGTGTTTTCGATATATTCTGAATGACTAATATTTTACTGGGAAATTGGCAAGCTATCTCTTTTTTTAACAGGATCATTTTTCTGCGTGTGGGAGTGTATAATAGTTGTTTTTATTGATATAAAGTTAAATTGGCAGAACTCAATTTTAATTTTTATTATACATGGTGTCTACAGGAAAAGTGCATAAAAAATTTTAAATAGTTAATTATCTTTTTTACTTCTACCATCATGTAGAATCACCTGCCGAAGTTTGTGCACTGTACCTCAGGTCACCCTGTATATTCAACAATAGTATGATTAAAAATATACCTAAATTAAAAAACAGTTTGATAGTGCCTTCAAAAACAGCTGTCACGCGTAATAATAACTACAAAGCAGTACTTGTTTATAAATAAACTGTTTTTTGTTTGTTGTATAATAGGGTTAGGTTACGAAGAATGTCCAAGTTCAATGGCATGTAAATAGAACCTAAATGGCCATTGCTGATAATATTTTATTGGCAGAAATAATTTTATTGCGGAGAAGATTGGAATCAGAACGAGTCGAATGTGGTCATCAAGATTGTGAAACAATAGCACAGAAGCAATGGTTTTGTGGTTCCCAAACTGTTTCCAAACTCTGACCCACCAGTGGGTCGCATTTTATCATTTAGCTCTGTATTTCATAGACGTGTCTTGGACTATTGGGGCACCGTTCCTAAACTATATGACTGACTTCATAAACTTATGTTTGCAATCAGGGGTGATGTTACCGTTTATTTTGTGATTGCCCGCAAAAAATGGAAACAATAATAGTTGCATAAGGTCACTCCACAATGTAACTAATTTACAAAATACCGTAAATTACTATATTATATGCATCGACCAATAAAGGCTAGATAGGGTGTGTGGATGTTGAAAATGATACGGAAACCAAAATTATCAAAAAGAAAGTGCATATTCAGCAGTTAAAATATCGCAAGAATTTTTTATTTATATTTTGTTGGTCTTAAAGGACCAAACTTATAGGTGGGCCAAATGTATAGGTGGGCCAAACTTATAGTATGGTTAATTTTATAGAGATGGGGTCAAAGAGTATTTTTTCAGACAAATAGTGGTCGAACACTTAAAAAGCTGCATTTTGGCAAGTCATCATAGGTATAGCTACTTGAACTCGTTGCTTAGAGCAGAAAAATAAGGCTAATAACGCAAAATTATTCCATAAGTATTAGCTAGAATAAAGCTTTTCGCCTGAGAGTTGATTTCCAATTCGAGGAGTGCCAGTACAATAATATCAGCCAATAGATACCTACATAACACAGGGACTAATAAAAATTCTGAAAGCAAAAATAATAGTAGATTCAAGGTAATTCAAATTAATTCTAATTAGAGTGATAAATAAGGTGAGATTTTTGAGTTATCAAATTAAAAAATCAATCCATAAAAAAAAAATATTTTTTAATATAATACATACCAAAATTAAAAAAAAAAAATTAATCAGGAACTGGTGTCGACAACTCTGCCACCCGAGCCAAATCCCGATTGGATAAGACCGAAATTTCTTGCGTAATGTTATATAATTTTAGAAAAAATGCGTACATGTCCGCATGTGTGATTGCAACAAATGTTGACAGAATGCACTATCATCGACAACGAGTCTATATGCCGAGTTTTTGCTCGATCGGATGTCGGGAAGTGGGTCAATTTCCACTTCCAAGATTTTCATTCATTCGCGAAAACAAAAGATAAATTCAAATATATGTATTTAAAAAGTGGGTCTCGGTGAAGTAAAGATTGAGAATCCCTGGCATAGACCATCACTCAGGTATGCTAATTTCAAGGGGCGGATATTTCTTGTTTATGTAAGGTCTTTAAAACAGTGTGGGACGTCAGGATTCCACGTAAGACGAGTTAAAGGAATGCAATAAAAATGCAAAGGTTGGTGTTTTTGGCAGTGCCAAAGTGCTATCGTTTAAAATATCTTAGCAATGACCCTAAATGCTAACTAACCATTACAATTCCTTGCAGAGGTATGCAAAGAGGGCAGAACGCCCACGAAACACACACACACACAGACACTCCTTGATTCAATCCGGTGTATGCACCGTGTCATACGTAGGCAATCGACTGAAATGACCTGGCTTCATTTTTTCCTTCGCCCAACCGGGACGAGTTTTCCTGGAGCGTCCTCGACTTTTCTTCTTTCAACTTTCGAATCTCCTCATTCTCAAACAGTCGTACTTACATTTTGCCGCAGATCTCGGGGAACTAGTTTCAACTGCATCATTCTAATTAGAAATTAATTGAAAAGGTGAGCGAAAACAGGTTTGCGGAAATACTGCCATAGTGTGAAAAATGAAAACGGAACGACCCCAAAGGCTTTAAAAAACTACCATCGAAGGTAGCCCGATTATGTAACCTCGGTTTCACCATACATACGCCATTGGGATCGCATTTCCACTTTTGAGTAAACTCTTGAAAAGAGAATAAAACATGTTTTGAGGGAATGTTGCTAGTGTCTAAAATCAACGTTGAACAACTCTAAGGACGGGTTGTTTCGGAGAATCTGAACAATTCATCAAATTTCAACGTTCATTTTCAAGTTCTGTGAAAGACTTATTCAAGTTCTGTTTTTATATCATTGTTGGCTAGTTGCTTGACAAAACTGAAATGAAAACAGAACTTGAAAAAGTCTTTCACAGAACTTGAAAATGAACGTTGAAATTTGATGAATTGTTCAGATTCTCCGAAACAACCCGTCCTTAGGCTAAGAGATGAATCAAATCTTTAGGTCCCCTTTATTTAACTACACAGACTTTTCAGGGATTTTAACTGCATTTGAAATTGGTACTATGAAGGTGGATCATAAAAGGTGCGTGAAAAATTTTACCAGAAATGTTACCAGTGTCCAAAATCAAAGCGGAACGACCCTAAAGGCTAAAAGGGGAACCACCACAAAAAGTCGCCTCCTCACCTTGGCTCTCAGAGCGTGGCGAAAAAATCAAGAGGCAGCAATAACCGCACGTGATCGTACTTCGCAAGATAAAATAATATTAAACGAATGGAGAAACAAATCAATCAGCGTACTTACTCTCGCCTCGATCGATCCGGTCTTGAATAATTCAACTATTAACACTTGCCCCGGGCGTTAGGGCGGTGGTACCGGCGCGGACTTAACGGGTGGAGGTCGGCGGGCGACTGGCGCACTGACAGAGCAGCTGACTCCGCGAGGCTTATCGCTGGTCCCGTGACTCGCTGCTGCAGAGCGTGATGCCGACTATAGCGCCACTGTCACGGCTAGCGTTCGCCGGGCAAAGCGTGGCCGAAGAGGCTCCTCCTGAACTACAACTACTCATAATTAACGTAACGTAACGTAATATTGGGACATCGGGGGTGACTTGTGACTTTGGTGAGGTCGTCCCCGAGATCGAATGAAATTTCATGTAATTTACAAATTTATCATATCAATTAGAGCACGCTGAGACCAGAACTTGTTGAAATATAAGTCGTCAAAATGTTGATATTTGCGGCCGGCAGAAAAGCATGTGACATCACGGTACGTGCGCGGCGGTACTGCAGCACGGCTATTCGAATCATAAATTATTATGTCTGTGTGACGTTACTCTGTGTACGTTTTACCAGACTGTTGACTTTGAAAGCTCGTACCTTAGTAATTTTTGGAAATATTGAAAAAATTATTTCACTGTCGTTATTAACTCTTTAAATACAATACATCTTAATTAAAATAGGAGACTTCCACATTCTCGTTACCATTCAGACATTACTCGCTTTTTTAAATATTTTTTTCGGGCAACGTGGATACAATAAACTTTCGAAAATGATTGTCAAATTAGTTGTTTTTAGTTAAATTCTAATGTTTTGATGGCTGAATTGTAAAGCTGAAATTCCTCAACGTTTTATAATAGTTTAGTGTAATTTATTTTGTAAAGCCTAACAGTGCCTATCGATGTATATAACTACAAAGCGCCCTTGAGGTGATTTTCTCACGAAAACGACGCTATAGAAACAATACAAATATTATTACATATGGTACTTGAATTTTTTTGGGGATTGGCCTATCGTTGTAACAAGCTTACTAAAAACGTAAATAAAAGTCGCCCACTCCGAAAGGTGATTTTGACAACCATGTTTTTTTTATTCCCTAAACATATATTTCGATAGTTCAAACGTGCGCAACAAATATGACATAACATTTTCTGATACAAATAATTTTATAAAAATGGAACACTTGTATTTAGTTGCAAAGTTGAAAATTGACCAAAGTCACTTAATTTTACGGTATTACTAATCAACTAGAATTACAACTCAACTAGAACCTATTAGTTAACTAGGTCTCACTTAACCACTCGAGTTCCTAGATAATAACTTTTTACTTTGAGTGCATTATTAAAGAGTTTATATACCAAATTATTTTGTCAAAGCCAAGGCCCACTCCTGCCAGGATTACTACATTACTGGTCAACTCGTCGTGGAAGGAGTTTATAATAAAAAGGTTATTTTAGATTAATCAGATATTTAATTAATACTCCGCGTATTATAATGGTGACTCGGTAGTCGACCTAACTAGTAGCTGGCTAATTGGAATCTGAAACAGTGAGTTTCTGAGAGCCTTTGCACTGTCCATGGCTACAACTGGCCACTGGCTCCATCTTGCGGACTTCCATGCAAGCTCTATGCACTGCCATCTGTGCGTGCATCTATAAAGCTCTTACTTCCCAACAATAAGGCAAAAAGTACCGACAAACTACTTTTTAGCAGTTTGTCTAGCGGGTTCTTTACATTGAAAACCTTATTATAGTGAGTTTACAGTAAAATTTTTACAATTATATAAAATAAAAAAATTAGAAATTTTAATGAAATATAGCAAAAGAAAATGATGAAAAACATAAATAACAATTTTAAAAGTCTTTAGAATGATATATCACTGTAAGCTAATACAAATTAATTATTTCAGTAAGACAAGTCTTCAGTAAGTTCACTAATTGTTTGTTTTGGGTACAGTAGGTAACATATTAAAACAACTGGGAATCATATAGTTTAACTTATTTGACCATATTTATTTGTACGCTTAGGAACAATAAGTCCTTCATTAAAGTTAAAACGAGTATTATGTTCTAGCCTGTTTATATAATAATATAAAGGTTTATTTATGTGCTGATATATAATTTTGTACCACAGAATTGCTCTCACTGAAAGAATTTTGAGATTCTGATAGTATGGAATATTATGCCTTTATTTGTATAATTTTCTTTCAGCTGATAATTTAACCAATGAATTTTGCACGGATTGAAAACATGGTCGATATGATTTTTGTTGTTTGTTTTTGGGGTGTTATGCCGTGTTGCGTTAACTCCTTCTTTAGCCGACGTTTCGGACAGCGTTGCAGTGTCCATCATCAGGGCAGATCATCATCTACCGGATCTTCGGATCTACCGGATCTGCCCTGATGATGGACACTGCAACGCTGTCCGAAACGTCGGCTAAAGAAGGAGTTAGCGCAACACGGCATAACACCCCAAAAACAAACAACAAAAATGCTTTTGGCCGTGAAAATCTAAAAACTTACATGGTCGATATGAGTTTTACAGGAAAGTACCCAAGCTGTTATTCCATACATTACATTCATTTATTTTAGTAACATACGCTTTTTGCAAGGCATCGCTTTCCAATATTAAGACAAATTATTTGTTTGCGCCAGTACATACACAATATAATATGAATATGAATAAACAGTTTTGTAAAAAAACTCAATTCTTTCAAGAAAGGCATACAAATACAATATTGGATTGAATCATCGGCACAATATTGTAATCCCATCTAAGCAGAGGAAAGAATATATTCATATGTCCGTCACTCCTGGACACAGTGATCCCTAGATTCCTCCACCCTCATTCCTTTTGCCTTCCCAGATCTTCCTCACCTTCCTTTCACTAAAAAGACCCTCCACACAGAATTCCAAAAGATGACATTGGCCCAGAGGGATATTATTTTCCTCAGGGCTTCCTGTGTGGGGTTAACCCAAAGATATTAGAAGAACGAGATATGCTATGTTGGCCGCCGGACCGTAGCCGGAGTACTACCTAATTAGGGTACTTTGGATACTATCGGGACGTGTACGCACAGAAATCCGTTCTATGTATTAGTGCGAATACCTTAGCGTAAGCGAAGGTGTGCAGTAGTATTGGTGAACAAAACCGGCGACACTGGGCAAAACAATTCCGCACAGTATGGACTGCTCATAGCACATCTCTTTCTTCTAATATCTTTGGGTTAACCTAAAAAGAGCTCTATGGGTTGGTGGTCGCAATGTGTTATAAAGTTTTTTTAATGTTTTAATAAATATTTCGTGTTAAATTTGTGAAAAAAGTTTGTAAAACTTTATTACATTCATTGGAAATGGCCCTATAAAAGCTACTATGCAAAATAATATGATTATCATTAAATAAACCAATACGTTTTTAAAACTTTATAAGTTATGACTTCATTTATTTATACAGCAAGGCAAGAAAGGACTGTTTTTTTCACACAGGAGGCGATGAGGAAAATACTCTCAGGTCCTATGTAATCTTTGGAGATGCTGCGTGGAGAGTTTTTTTAAGGATGGGGAGGAGGTGATGTTCTGGGAAGGAAAAGGATGCTAGGGGTGGGTGGACGTATGAACCTATCATTCCTACTATGGTGCAAGGCGACGGGTCAAGAGAGTCCGGCCGATAGATGTTATTTTCGAGATGCATTTTAATTGTAGAGATAAAGAACCGGTGACAATACATCCGTTGGGTTTTCACGCAAATTTTTTGCAGCCGTTTTTCTAAAGTAGTAAAATTAAAATATTAATAAATTGAAAGTGAAGATTTTTTTAAAATTATTGCATAGTTTATCGCAATGCATTATGCAATAGTTAAAAATTTTAACTTATTGCATAATGCATTGCGATGTCTTGCAATTAACCTAGATAATTGAGTCATGTCAAGATTCGGAATTCCAGAAGAGTACCTACGTATCAGACGATGTATGAATGTCAATGAGGCAACAAGTATGAGCTAGGATAGAGTTCTATTTAGTTAGTTCCATCTTACGTTCCTATCCTTGCGAGGAAATGGTTAATGGTTAATTATTTAGAAAACCCCGAGTTACACCTGGTAATACTGAGTTTGATGCTCTTGCGCGGAGCATACTCACTTATACATATAATACTATTAGGATGGGTTGTTTCAGAGAATTTGAATTTTTCATCAAATTTGAAAATTAATTTTCAAGTTCTGCAAAAGATTTTTTCAAGTTTTGTTTTTATTTCAGTTCTGTCAAGCAACTGGCCAATAATTATATAATAACAGAACTTGAATAGGACTTCCACAGAACCCGAAAATGAACGTTGAAATTTGATGAATTGTTCAAATTCTCCGAAACAACCCGTCCTAAATGTATTAAAAATCTGTTCAAATTATTCGTTTTCCTGTTAAAAATGGGACTGCGGGCCTTCAACGAATGAAATGACAGAGTTCGTAACAAAGTATCAGTCAAAAGCGAGAGTTTTATGAGGGCGGCGGAACACGTGTACATACATATACTGATATTGTCGCATTCCGTCATGATATTTATTAGGAAAAGAACACGTGTTCTGGATATATTCTGAATGACTAATATTTTATCAGGAAAGTAGCATGCAATCACTTTTTAAAAGGATCATTATTCTCCTATGTTTGTTAGGTTATTGTAGCATGTTTAATGATATTCACGTAATCATAATTTCCTTTGTTAAATTTAGTTTTGTTTTTTTAAGACAGGGGCCAACAAACTTATTTGACAGAAGTCTATATAATAGGCATAGGACAATGATCCTGATGTGCTTTAATAAAAATTATCGAAAAGTATTCAAACATTTATATCAACGTAATAATTCAATTAATTGTATTATCTAGTGAAAATGGCGTTTTTTAATCAACTTAACAACCCAACCTTAAAATAAACACGAGCGTATTAACAACGCGTTAAAAACTAAGGCACTCATGTGTCAAAAATCAGACAAACATAAACCATTTAATTAAAAACACATACAAATTATAATGTGAAAGCAGGTCTAGCATAAAAATTCCGCGTGTGTATCAGGAATTGAGGTATTAAAATGAGGCATCGAAGTTTATTTTATTTTATAAAAACCTCTCGTAGGTATATAATTTTACAGATCCCAAAATTTGTATTATCTCGTATGTCTGTACTACGTAAAATCGGTGCGCGAGATGTCAAGAGAATTAATTCTTTAATTAATATCCGTCGCAATATTTTTTAGATGTATGGAGATAGGGTGGAACACCTTACGTCTTCTGGTGTTTTTTCTACAATAACTCCGTTCAGGGGGGCTGACCGAAATCATGTCACTTAATAGACCGACATAGGAGGGAGGAAACACAGACCAGCATTGTCACCGTTTTAAAACAAAACGTTTCCAAAGTTTAAAAAAACCTGCTAAAATGGTGAACACTCAATAGGGGCTGAACCTTAACCTTAGAGATGGTTACGCTAGGGGTTGGATCTATTTGAAAGAGTATTGACACTTCACCCCCACATAAAAAAACTGTATTTCCTTTAATTTTTTTAAAATAAAGTATCTGGGCATTTCCCCAAAGTTTGTGCATGTTTTTATCCTTTTTTATGCTTTCCATTCCATAACTTTTACGTCTTTTTTTAAGTTTCCACGAATACTAGAAGTAGACTTTGTTTCAGGGTTGAACTTCTTGGACTAACTACCATAACAGTAATATACCACGTTAAAAGTATTTTGTCGGCTGAAAGAAAAAAAATATTTATTTATATTTTGTACCTACGTACTATGTGGATCAAATTCAACAATATTTTTTTTATATATATGTTTTAAACAGTCATTTCCTGTACTATTTACGAGTATAATTTCTTAAATATTGTTATACACGGTGTCCGGAAACTCGTAGTACAAGCGGGAAACTGGAGAATCTACACCACATGGGGAACCCAAATAAACATAAAGTTTTTTGATGAGAGCATTTTCACAAAAAAAAAAAAAAACAAAAAAAAATATTTTTCGGCTATTTTAGGGTTAAAGTTTTTTCTGGTGCTTAGGGTTGAACAACATATGTTTTAACCCTGCAGAGCAGAAATATTTTATGATTACACAGGATTAAATGAAGGGTGATTTCAAAATAATGCTTCAAATCCGAGTTTCTTCATTTGTTTTACTTTCAAATAGTTTTAATTAGTTGGGTACTTTGATCTTCAGTAATAATTTATAAGAATTTGATTAAAAAAAAAATCAACATCTAAACTCGATTTACTCGATAAAGAAAGCTCAAATCAAAAAAAATATATACTACAAAATCGACTCCAAATGTGATGTAGATTCACCAGTTTCCCGCTTGTACTACGAGTTTCCGGACACCCTGTATATGTATGTAAAACCTTTAATAGGCGTAAAATAAATAAATAATACTCCTTGCCCTGAATACTAATGGAGGGTAATGGTGTGAAATCTACAGTGAACATCGCAACGTGACGTGGCTCAGTGGTCCAGAGCGTCTGACCGGACATCAGAAGGCGCGGGTTCAATTCCCGTCGGCGGCATTTATTTTTACTCGGGAAATATTTTCAATTTTATTGATATTACAGGCGACTAATTATTGCTTATAATAATTTATTTTCAGTGAACATGTTCAATTTATCACTTAATAAATACAAAAGATTGTTGATCAAAATAAAATTAAAAAACTATACAATAGCACTATTTTTTTAATAAACTGTTCCTATGTAAAAGTGAAAAAATAAATAAATCTGGTTACTGAATGGAACTAAAGGATTCTACACCAGAAATATTAAACATGATATTTATCAATGTTGGTTCAAATTTAAATTTAACTATTTAAGAAGTTTAACCAATTAATCTTACACACCTAAACTTAATAACGAAATCAGACTTTGTTTCATTGACTGTAGAAATAGGACACGGTAAAAACATACTACCTTTGTTTCATTGACTATAGAAATGGGACATGGTAAAAACATACTACCTTTGTTTCATTGACTGTAGAAATGGGACACGGTAAAAACATACTACCTTTGTTTCATTGACTGTAGAAATGGGACACGGTAAAAACATTCTACCTTTGTTTCATTGACTGTAGAAATGGGACATGGTAAAAACATACTACCTTTGTTTCATTGACTGTAGAAATGGGACACGGTAAAAACATTCTACCTTTGTTTCATTGACTGTAGAAATGGGACACGGTAAAAACATACTACCTTTGTTTCATTGACTGTAGAAATGGGACACGGTAAAAACATTCTACCTTTGTTTCATTGACTGTAGAAATGGGACACGGTAAAAACATACTACCTTTGTTTCATTGACTGTAGAAATGGGACACGGTAAAAACATTCTACCTTTGTTTCATTGACTGTAGAAATGGGACATGGTAAAAACATACTACCTTTGTTTCATTGACTGTAGAAATGGGACATGGTAAAAACATACTACCTTTGTTTCATTGACTGTAGAAATGGGACATGGTAAAAACATACTACCTTTGTTTCATTGACTGTAGAAATGGGACATGGTAAAAACATACTACCTTTGTTTCATTGACTGTAGAAATGGGACATGGTAAAAACATTCTACCTTTGTTTCATTGACTGTAGAAATGGGACATGGTAAAAACATACTACCTTTGTTTCATTGACTGTAGAAATGGGACACGGTAAAAACATTCTACCTTTGTTTCATTGACTGTAGAAATGGGACACGGTAAAAACATACTACCTTTGTTTCATTGACTGTAGAAATGGGACACGGTAAAAACATTCTACCTTTGTTTCATTGACTGTAGAAATGGGACACGGTAAAAACATACTACCTTTGTTTCATTGACTGTAGAAATGGGACACGGTAAAAACATTCTACCTTTGTTTCATTGACTGTAGAAATGGGACATGGTAAAAACATACTACCTTTGTTTCATTGACTGTAGAAATGGGACATGGTAAAAACATACTACCTTTGTTTCATTGACTGTATAAATGGGACACGGTAAAAACATTCTACCTTTGTTTCATTGACTGTAGAAATGGGACATGGTAAAAACATACTAACTTTTTTTCATTGACTGAAATGGAAATGAAAGATGGTAAAAAAATTGTACCTTTTGATCAAAATAATGAATTTAAAAATGGTGACCGGATAAATCATCAAAATGATAATTCATCACATCTTTAAAAAGTCATGGAAAGTGATGAAACAAAAACTTTATTAACTGGGTTAAGTAGGTTAGTTTAGGTAAGGTTAGGTTAGGTTTAAATTTTTTTTTTCATCTTTTTTAATGATTTTATATCACTTTTTAAAGGTGTGTTGAATAGTCCCTGTGTTGAGTTATCATGGAACCTTTAAAAATATATACAGGTTCGACAGTTGTATTTAACTGACTAAATAAAATAAATTAATAAATAGGTATGTTAAAAATTCATATTTTAAAATATTCCATAATAACTAACTACGAAAATGAAAATCAAAATCGTGAGACATAAAAAAACGCAATGTATAAACTTTGGCGAAAATGCCCACAGCCAGAACGTTCAGAAAGTGGATTAGAAATAGACCAGAAAATCCAGCATTTCCACTGGTAGTTGGCAATAGTTGAGTAATATTTGACCTCGCACAACATTACACATTACATTCGGATGCCACACTCAATAAACCCCGCAGCAGCCCACACCAGCCTGCAGCGTGACGAATTCGTAATCAGCATCTCTGAAAGTGGACCAACATCTTAATGTCTTCTGATTTAACTTTATTGCCAATGGTAAATTGACCTAAGCAATACAATTAAGAAGAGCCAGCATTCGGTCAAAATATTTGACAACCGGACCATGTCTTGGAAATTTTACGTGTGAAATTAGCTGATCACAAATTCATGAAATAAAAAAATTTATATTGTTCTTATTTTTATTTAATTTGGTTTTACGCCCAGCTGGGCTTTTAGATGGATTATAAGAACAAAATACCTAGTGAGTTATCGAAAATCATACACAAAAATTTTAACACGTGAAATAACGTTGATCTGATGTAACAGTAACATAAAATAAAATAGAAACTAGAACAATACTACACATAAGACAAATCACTAAAACTACATTAAGAACTCTACTATAATTTTTAGGATTCAACAAAGTACCGGTATCCGTATGGATTACGCTTAGTTCTATAAATGGAGTCAGTAAATATATCAATAGTACCCCCAAACTTGTTGCCCAGATCATGCATCCATCAATGCTCAATCTAAATATATATACATTTATACATATTATAAATATGGGTAGGGTAACATACCTGCTATATGGATGCCAAACGTGACTGAATCGAAACTGCAAGTTTTTGCGTGACTAATAATATAATGACACTCTAAAAAAATGACCGTTTATCTATTTATGGACGTATCATTTACTAAAAGAGATCACATTATTCTTGTATGCTCTCATGTAACATTATAATACGTAATTAAGTACTTACGTATTTTTTGCTTACAAATTATCCATTTATTTTAAGCAATGTAATTATTCGAAAATGATGTAGATGTTCATAATGTAATTTATAAGCATTGTGTCATTTCAAGATGGTACAAGCGCCTGCCTTCTAATAGCTTTACGGCGTTTGATGTTTCCACACAAAAACGATAAGATAACACTATCTCTAGAATGTACTTCAAATGCCATAAAACACGAAAAAGCAGCATTGTAAAGTTTATGTGAAAACTATAAAATATGAATCATTCTACATAGCACGGTAAAAAAAACCTCCCACTATTATAGTGTTATAATAATATGCTAGGGTTGCCGCAAGGTACCATGTTCGGCCCAATATTGTTTAAATTTTATATAAAATGGTTAAAAGACTAAAATATTACAAAATACGACAGAAAAATATGCAATGGATAAGATTAAAAAAATTATGATTTGGCTACTGTATCCAAATGGTCTAAAAGAAAACCAAATTAAATATGTGAATATGGCAAACGAAACGTACATATCATTAACAAGTATTACAGTCTAAAGAATAGTAGGTGCTCGTCACAATAGCTATGGTATTCCTTTCCTGATTTTAATCGGGTTTCTTCCGTAATTCTCGCGCTGCCACGGTTGTATTAATGCAATTGTGGATGTTTTATATAATAATTCTTGGATATTATAAATTTTGTTTATTTAATAAACATGTACGATGATTACGGCTACGTGTTTTTTAGCTGAGAGCTAGGATGTGAAATGGTGAGGTAAAGCTAGTACACTTGCTTATAATGCATATATATTATATAGTATTTCTACTGACGGAGTCACATTCACAACTATTTCAAACGTCCTAAATATATGAAGACCTAAGAATTAACAGGATGACCGCTAATAAAGGCCAAAGGAATGGTCATGGCAACGCGCAGTCTGTGGAATAGTCAGTTGAAACATTGGTCGTAGAGCAAGAACATCTAAAACCAGCTAGGAAAACCGTAATACTGGGTGTTTTGGCTACTTCCAATGTATCAGTTAAGTTGATTCTCAATCTTAAAGGCACTTGGGTAATTGTAGGCGATTTACTTATAAGAGTACGAAGGCAACATTGAAACAGTCAAACATCAGTCACACAGAACTGAAAAAAAATAAAGTGGAGGTCAGGAGTAACGGAGCCGAATGATCAAAGTATAATACGATAGAAGGAATACTTAAAGAATAACTAAAGTTACGGCATCAACTAATTATAATCGCAATCGTGAGATTTCCAAAGCAAAGTACCTAGATTAATTTTTACCTCCGACCTAAAGAAATAACTTGAATTATGTGTACTTAGAGTATTTGATACGCAATGTAGGTAATTGCAATTACTCTTCACTACCATCATCTATAAAAACTACCGTACGGTGAAATGGCGTCTTAAAAGTTGTACATGTTTAGTAACTGGAATTTCTAGATTAATGTAATTTTTTTCAACCCAAAAAGCCATTTCCAGCATGAGCTATGGAACTTTGTAAAAAAAATATAAGACAAGAAGTCATATTATTAATTGAATCTATAATTATTTAGAAAGTATATATTCGTAATCACTAGTACTTGGTCGTCATATTGAATCTGTTCAACATAGGTTCTAGGACTCATGAAGAAATAATGAACTGTTCTTATACATTCAACACTCCACTATAATGGATACTATTTACCACTGTCCAAAATTTGTAGATTGGTCAACTCAAAACAAGACCTTGATTTTTTGGAACAAGTCTAAAAGATTTTTGTCTGTCACTAAGCCTGCCACTGGGCCAAAACTGTTGGTTAATTTTGACAACATTCGCGGCCTGCACACAAATTTAAATTCCGTCCATCACCATCTTTTGTCCCAACGTCCCAACCTTCTTTTCCTATCCGAAACTCAGATAGCCGAGCCGCCAGACTCCTCCTATCTGGACTGCCCGGGCTTTACCCTCGCAAGCAAATTCCGACTGAAAGGAGGAGTCTGCCTCTATAGTCGAGCTGACGTCAACTGTGTGCGACTATTGAGTCTGGAAAACTCCAGATTCGACGTAATGTGGGTGCGCGTCAATCTTGCCAGTACGGCAAGATTCTACGCATGTCTATACCGCTCACCGAACCATAGCGAATCAGACACTTCCGAGCTCTTCAAACATTTGAGCGATACTATTGATGATCTCTTGCCCCGCTACCCTTCGGCCGAGTTTATTGTTCTGGGGGACTTCAACGTTCATAACGAACCATGGTTGAAGTTCTCAGGCCCAACGGACTCGGCTGGCCGACAGGCGGAATCCTTTGCCATTTGCTACGGATTAGAGCAATTGGTTCAGGAGCCTACAAGGGTTCCTGATGTCCAGACTCACCGCTCCAATCTGTTAGACCTATTCTTAACTACTGTGCCACACGGTTATAAGATTGACGTCACAGCGCCTCTGGGATCATCTGACCACTGCCTAGTGACGACATCAATCCCCGTTAGCCTCAGACCAACCAATGAGAGGCTGAGGAGAAAAGTGTGGCACTATAGGTCAGCAGATTGGTTCGGTATGCGGGCCCATTTCAACGCTTTTCCGTGGTCAGCTGTTTGTTTTCGGACTTCGGACCCTTCAAGATGTGCCCAGGAGATTGGTGAAGTCATCAAATCGGCGATGGATGGCTTCATACAATCGACTACTAAAGAAACTGGTGTGGGCTCAAAGCCGTGGTTCAGTCGACAATGCTCCGAAGCAGTCCGACGAAAAAACGCGGCTTACCGAGCCTACAACACATCTCGAACGCCCGAAAGCAGATCAGCATACAACAAATCGGCAAAGGAATGCAAGAGAATCATCAATAGGTCAAAATTCGAACACGACCTGCAGATCAGCAAAAAGCTGGCTGCCTGCCCGCATGGCAGCAGAGCATTCTGGTCGCTTGCGGGCTCAATAGGTCGAAATTTTTGCAAACCCAGTTTGCCACCTCTTACCAGACCTGACGGCTCACTAGCAAACACCGCCACCGAAAAGGCTAACTTATTAGGGAAAATGTTTGCGGAAAACTCGACCCTCGACGACGGGGGTGCTGTTCCGCCGTCGGTTCCTCACTGCGGCTTCTATATGAAAAAGCTGAGGATCCGGCATCGGGATGTACTCCACGTCATACGGGGGCTCGATGTTAACAAAGCTAGTGGACCTGATGGAATACCTGCCCTGGTATTGCAGAGGTGTGCTGCGGAAATAGTTCCAGTTTTGACAAAGCTCTTCAAAATGTCCCTGAAGTGTGGCACTGTGCCCTCTGGTTGGAAAAAAGCGGTCATTCACCCTATTCCCAAGAAAGGTGACCGCTCCAACCCGGCCAACTACCGCCCCATAGCGATCACATCAGTTCTGTCCAAAGTGATGGAACGTGTGATAAACGACAAACTGCTCACATACCTCGAGAAGAACAAAATTATCAACGACCGTCAATACGGATTCCGGCGGAACCGCTCGTGCGGTGATCTTCTCGCGTATGTGACGCATGTTTGGGGGCGGTGCCTGGAACGTCACGGTGAGACCCAAACGGTCGCACTAGACATATCCAAGGCCTTTGACCGGGTCTGGCACCGAGGACTTGTCAACAAATTGCATTCTTACGGACTTCCCGCATCCCTGTGTACGTGGATTGCTGACTTTTTAAGGGATAGGTCGATTCAGGCGGTTGCTGACGGTTTCACCTCTTCCTCGCACTCCATAAATGCTGGCGTCCCACAGGGATCGGTTCTGTCTCCGACTTTGTTTTTGTTGCACATCAATGACCTTTTGACATGTGCACCGATTCATTGTTACGCGGATGACAGTACAGTTCATGATAGCTTTTTGTTTGATAAGCCCCCAAAGGGCACACAAACTCCAACGGCTCGGAGGGCTTTGAAGCAGAGAATGGACGGTTATCTCGAGAGTATTTCCTCCTGGGGTAAAAATAATCTCGTCGAATTTAATGTTTCAAAGACCCAATCCTGTCTGATTACGTCTAAAAGGGATCCAAATGATAATCTAGTCTCCTTCAACGGAAGCAATCTTCCGAACAGGCCTTCCATTGATATGCTTGGTGTAACTATAAGTGACCAGCTCAGGTACGGGGGCTCCATCGAAGCCAGAGTAAAGTTGGCCTCTCAGAAGCTGGGCGTACTGTACAGGGCCCGCAGATACTTTAATAGTACACAACTGCTCACCCTGTACAAATCGCAAGTGCGCCCTACTGTCGAATTTGGCAGCCATCTCTGGTCTGGAGCCCCAAAATACCTGAAAAAAACCCTTGACTCTGTGCAGAAACGGGCGGTCCGTTTGATAGATTCCCCAATCTTAACAAACGGACTGCAATCTTTAGAGCACAGGCGTCAAGTAGGTATGCTGTCCTTGTTCTATCGGTATTACAATGGAAGATGCTCTGAGGAACTAGCGTCATTGATCCCTTCGGCACCGGTGCGTAGTCGGGATACACGCCAAACGCGCGCCTAACATTTGTACACAGTTGACACTTGTCACATGAGAACGGGTCGCTTCTACGATTCGTTCTTAAGTTCAACAGCTCGGCTGTGGAACGAACTGCCGGCCTCTGTGTTTCCTCCCTCCTACAACATGGGACTCTTCAAGACCCATGTTCACTCCTTCCTCTCCAAAAAAAGACCCTCCACACAGCATCCCCAAAGATGACATAGGCCTCGAGGGAAATTATTTTCTTCAGGGCCTCCTGTGTGGAGTAAATATTAAAAAAAAAAAAAAAAAAAAAAGCTAGTGAAAAATATTATAATAGAAGAAATGAGAATTGATGATTTATTAAAATCCAGTTAAAAACGGGATTGCACTGCGTTAATAATCCCAATAAACTTTTAGTACATTCTTAATATATAGGAACACACGTTCATCACCTGCATTTGCCCTGATAATATATAATGACGAAATGCGTTAATTTCATGGTACAGTTATTTCGTCGGGGTGTAATTGAAAAAAAATTACAACTTTATTTTGTATTATTTGTAAAACATTTAAGTATGTAATGTTTGTGCTTGCCACATTTCTGATAATTTAGGTGGGACTGGATTAAGCTAAAGTACAAGCCCATCTTTACTTGTGTTGGTAGAAGATAAGCTATTCTACCAAATACACCATATTAATAATTGTTAGTTGCTTATTTCTATATGTAGTTAGATCAGTCATTAATACTGTTACACGAATTCAGAATGATAAAATCTGAACGGTTGCTGATTGAAAATAAATATCTTTTTTCGGGTGATGATGAATCCAATGTATTGCTGTAATCGGTTGGTGTAAGCAAAGGTAGGTAGTTACGATTAAGGTTCTTGTATTAAAGCCTTGTTTAAAGCTCCCCGATTCTACGGTCTAGGTGGAATAAGTCGATATCGGCGATGTAAAGTTGGCCAAATTGAAAATCTGGCAAAGTTATTGTTATTGACAGCAATAATACGTTTTTAAAAACATCTCAAATTGGGGTATATGGTGAGGTTGAAGGGATTGGTGAAGGAAATGAGATGAAGAAACGGAAGGTTAGGAAGCTGACCTGGTCACTAAACATGGCTAAATACTTTTCGATTCTTGAACATTTGTCTTCCATCGAGGCAATACGAAGAGCATCAACCACTCAACCAGAAATGGATGAACAATAGCGTTTTATTCATGACCATCTCCAAAATATATATTGCAGTTCCGTACTTCGTATTCGATAACACTTTTTTTATCAAGTAAATGTATGAAGAAAGATTCAAATATTATATACCACGATTAAGTACAAGCCGAAAATCTGAAATATATGTGAACATTCGTTTGACACTCGATGTCGGCAAAAATTGTTTCGTTGACTCACGTTCGTTGTTTAACTCACATTAATCGAGATAACGACATTCGTCATTCCACCCCAAAACAAACCTATCGTTAAAGCCTTTCCTTAATCCGACTCACACCTTCGGCCAACAAAAATGTCACATTAAATATAAAAGTGAGTCATGTAAGTCAATCGTGGATGAAGTAAGGAGTGCGTGCTAAAACCGAGTTGTTTGGCGTTTCGTCCTATCCGCCTACTCCAGAAGTAAAATGGTGAAGTGGTCAATTAATAAGTTAATAGTTTTTGCCTCTAATGTGATGTCCACGTATTATGAAGTTTTCCAGCTTGGAGGAATAGTTGTTTTCCGCAAACGCGTTCATAAAAGCGACCAAATTAATGGCTTATAAAACTTTATGATTTCACGAGTACAATAGATTTTCACTCAAACTATAAACGCTTGCAAAACATAATTTGCAGGACTTGCTTATGACGATCAAAATTTGTTTCCAACTTCCTTTGACGTACGAGAATGACACTTTCAAAATCCGAACTGATTTACTTAAGGGCCGAATTACAGAATTTGAACAATTCACCAAATTTCAATGTTCATTTTAAAGTTCTGTGGAAGACCTATTAATGTTATGTTATTACATAATTAGGGGCCAGTTGCTTCGCAGTACTGAAATAATAACAGTAATTGAATAGAACTTCCACAGAACTTTAAAATTTCACGACTGGTTCATATTCTTTTTCATATTTCATATTCAAGAAATATTGAACGTGTGCAGCACAAATGTTTACGGTTTATTAACTTAAAACTTTACATACCTATTCAACACATAAACTATACATTCTTATTAAATACGCTTAAAATACATACCCTAGAAAATAGAAGAATAATAAATGATTCAACTTTTTTGCATAAAATTATTCATTCCAAATTAGACTGTTGTAAACCAGGAAAAATATATTATTCTACAATAATAATTCCGGGTCTAACTACCACATACATGCACCTATATCTTGCCTTCATACACTTGGAAATGAATTCACCTCAAATTTCGAAATATTTAACATATGTTTAATTTACTAAATATTATAATTTATATTCTAAAAACTAAACCCTTCCACACAATTTTCCACAAATGATCATATAGTCAATCCACATTATGCAAGTGCACTATATAAGCATAATAAATACAAAACAATACAATAACAACACGTCAACTCACCAGAGATCAAATGGGAAAATAATTCACCGACTCCAGATATTTTCATATCAGAGGGTTCGGCTCAGTAGAACTCCTAACAGGGCCTATAAATCCTACTGATCCCTCAACATAAATATTTAAAAAATCTTTCGTAATCCTACATGTATTTAAAATTACTGAAAAATTATAATTTATAAAGTATTAAGAAATACCGGAATGATGTTTTTTTTATGTAGCTTATATTATTAATAATAATATTTTGATGATTTGTATAGCGCCGTTTTTGTGCATTAAGTAGTATCGCGTAGGAGCGATTACATTTATTTCCTTTAGTTTACTTCTTTATTGTAAATTGCTTGTATTCACTTGTAAATTACGTATTACTAACCTGTTGTATTGATTAATATTATTTCTATGCCATCTGCACTTTTAAAACTGGTTTATTTATTTGTCTCTCTTCTTGTATTATACAGGGTGTATCGGCACTAACCTGACAAACTTTAACCAGCTATTCCTTAGCAAATTTGGAGTAAAAAATGTTATGGGCACTTTGCTGTCCGGTAGCATTTTTTTTTCAATTAAAAACAAAAAAAAATAAAATTTCCACACTACATCACTGTCATTGGCATTGCGTTTCGTGTTCAACAGCTGTTATAAGCAAGTATGTCAAAAAGCATCTTCGCTCTTTCGCACACACTAAATAATAATAGAAAAATGAGACGAATGGTGCCGTGCCATTTCGTTGTGATTGTAAGTGTGCGCCAATATAGGTACACACGTGCATTATTCAACGGAATTCGAATAAAATATTTGCCAGATGGGTTTTCAAACTTTGACAAAGGATAAAACAGTGGTGACATGTGGTGAAAATATGAATAGTAAATTTTTTATTAAAAAAAACGTTACCGGACAGCAAAGTGCACATAAGATTTTTTACTCCAAATATGCTAAGGAATAGCTGGTTAAAGTTTGTCGGGTACGTGCCGATACACCCTGTATACATCTATATGGATAGTTATGTTTACCATGTATTATGTTCATTTTTTAAGAGTTTGGTTATTAATTTTGTTGTTGTTTTAAAAATAAAATCCTCCTGTTGGCACTGTTTTATGCAACAAATCGTGTAAATATGTATAATGTAAAAACCCATCAGCGCGTTTAAATTAATATTCTGTGAAACAAGCGGTCCTAAGTGTTAAGAAATTTAAAATATTATAAAAATAATCTTTTCAAACCTAAAATGACATACCATATACCTGTGGTATATCATTTTACCAGATGATTATTTTTACACTATTCTTGAAATGTGCGTCTATAAGGTTTAATTTGGCAGGCTATTTTTAAAAGTGTAACAAATTAACATTGGTTCTAAGCTTTTTAGAAAATATATCCTTAAGTATAGTCTGTATAGTAAAGATATTTTAAAATCTTGCCCGTGAACAGCCGTGAAAAACCTCACCCGTGAACAGCCGTGAAAAACATTGCCCGTGAACAACCGTGAAAAACAATTGAGTGTCAGCTATTTAGGTTTCGGTCAGTCAAATGAGATATAGTTAAAATCCCGCTATTTTCAAGGAGAACTACTAGTAACCAATGACGTTACAATATATCTAGATTTTGTTATTGTCTCACAAAATTAACATAAAATTTGGCAAGTAAGATACACTCTTATGTTTCCAGTAAATTATATAATAAGAACAATGACTTTTATGAACACGTGTACCGACATCGAGATAATACATTCGTTTTTTTACTAAAAGTTTTACAGAAAATCTGTAAGTTCATTCGTTAAAGGCCTGCAGTCCCGTTCTTAACCGGATTACGTATTATTTGAAGATATTTAATAAATTAGATAATAAATTGCATTTTTGTTGTTTGTTTTTGGGGTGTTATGCCGTGTTGCGCTAACTCCTTCTTTAGCCGACGTTGCGGACAGCGTTGCAGTGTCCATCATCAGGGCAGATCCGGTAGATCCGAAGATGTGATCTACCGGATCTGCCCTGATGATGGACACTGCAACGCTGTCCGAAACGTCGGCTAAAGAAGGAGTTAGCGCAACACGGCATAACACCCCAAAAACAAACAACAAAAATGCTTTTGGCCGTGAGAATCTAAAAACTTACCAATAA